>NW_023459482.1:1291-10303 GCF_013731165.1 Rhagoletis pomonella | reverse complement strand
GCGTCGGTTGGCACAGAGGAGAAACGACTGGCGTGCTTTGCTGAACTCGGCTAAAATCGCTTAGGCGGTTACAGCGCCAAAAAAGAAGAAGAAGAAATGGAAAAATTACATAATTGGTTCCAAACGAATAGTAAATATTTTTTTAAATGTTTCCACTTATCCACAAGCGAAGAAAGAGTTTACAACACCTTATTAAACAAAGTGATAATATTATCAACGATGAGTTGGTATACAAATTACGCAATAAAAAAATTAATAAAAACTACTCTTACAAATGAAAAAATAATAAAAAGCGTAACGTAAAAATGTCTCATGAAAGATGTTTAAAAAATCCTTAATAAAAATTTAAATTGTTGTCACCATTCCCTAACATTATAAAACAGTTAACTCTTCATCATAAACAATATAATTTGGGGTCGCCATAGCCTACTACGTATATTCCCAAGACAGCTGGTTCTACGTACCGGAATGACTCGGGTTTTACCCGACCAAGGGCTGTAGTTTCGGCGACCTAGCCCCGCTTAGATCGGCGATACCCCTCAATCATTGTTCGTCCATGGAGCAACTCCTTGCAGCCGGATTGCTCCGCATCCTTCTTCTCCGGGCGGGCGTAGAGCTCAACCCCGGACCAGAAACGTATTTCTGCTGTGTTTGCCAGAATCGAATCCATGCAAACTCCACTTCGGCTAGGTGCAATTCATGCAACGGATGGAGTCACCTAAGAACCTGCTCTGGTCTTAGGTCCCTACGGGAGTGGACCACAAGCTATGTGGCTCCCTGCTGCTCAAGCCAAACGGCTTAAATAAGCCTCCACGTCTACCCGCTCGCGCAACGCACCCAACACCCGAGGAGCCTGCACGGCTCCGAGAAGCTCCTCTGGGCAGCAGAAAACCTCCCAACCCCCCCTCCCCCACAGTCTAGGCTCAATTACGGTCTGGATACTGTAGCCGCCTCAGCAGCTACCTGTCCAGACTCGACCCCAATATCCCCAATGAGTGCCCGGCAGTTGGAGAATCCCCCACGACACCAACCCCCTCTTTACATGCCAGCTCAATCCGACTCAGCTAATACCCCTCTCCCTCTGGTCCGAACCCATTGAAACAGCTCGTTTCCTGGGCCTCCCGTTAGTTGAGCTTGACGAAAATGATTGAACGTAGACCCGAAAAAGGCGGGGCTTAGTAGTGCCGCTACAACAACAACAAAAACGTATATTGCTTGTAAAGATAATTTGTCTGCTTGAGCATTGAGTTTTTCGACTTTAAATGTCTAAGATTCTACCTTAGTGAAATACACATCTACCTAAAATACCCACATTCTCCATAAACTTGTTTGCTAAATTAGATGGGCTGCTTCAGGTTCCCCTATTATATGCCTAGTCAAACATTCCCAAGTTAAAGCGTGACCCGATAAGTGTCTTCAAAGTAGAGTTATGACAAATTCAATTTCATGCAATATGTTCCCATTTCTACATACATATATCAATATCTATACTAATAAATATTTTGAAAGCCATTTTTTCTGTTCGTAAAGCTCGAGATCGGCTGTACCGATTTTTTTTTTGAAATTTTGGTTATCGGTTCATTGACTTAGGTAAAAAGAAGCCTAAATACTTCTTCAAAATGGAACGGCAGGACTTTAAAAATCCTATAGAATCTAACACACATGCCCACATAACAGCGTTGCTCACCTGCAAAACACAAATAAGCGCGCTCTCTGCTGTTAATTCGTACGGAATACAGCTTAAAACAAGGGTTATGTATACATATGCAGACGTGCTACTGTTAACGTTAATGTTGATTCTTATGTTACAAAAACAAAAACAAATATGTATATACAGTTCATGGATAAATAACCCCAGCAAAAACTTTTCCGCTTATCCATTGCATTACATGTGCTGTAAAGGCAAAACATTTTAAATTTAATCGATTACCTCCAATGACATGCACATGTTAAAACAATGCATTCTGTAAACGAAATGTAAGCGGTTACTCTCGAAAAGTGGTTCCCCAATCGGGGGTAACCACTTACCTTTTCGTTTACAGAATGCATTATTTTAACACGTGCATGTCACTGGAGGTAATCGAGTAAATGTAAAATTTCTTACCATTGCATTACTTGTAGAGCAATTGATAAGCGAAAATTGTCTTGAGGCAAATTGTATTGCATTACTCTATTGATACAAAAATAAGTGCTTCCCAAAAAAATGAAATGTTTATGTTGGGATGTAGGCAATTACATTTGTATGTACAAGCAGCAATTAAAACTGCTGCTAGCACTTACATTTGCATATGAATATTTATGTACATACATATATATACATATATATAATTTCGCATAGAAACCCTGCTGCTATGTTTTTTTGTACGTAAGTGAGCGCTATATTAAAAGCAACAACTCTTATCCATTTATGTATATCGCAAAGCTCGAGAATGGCTGAACCGATTTTTTTTTAAATTTCTGACACCTGCTGCAGACTTTCAAAGGATGGTTATAGGCTAACAAAAATCTCGATATATACAAGGGGCGTGGAACCTCCCATACAAACTGAATTTTTCATACACCATATCTCTGGAAATAATTATAGAACAGTTCTGAAGCTTGGTATGGAGACATATCCACCGAATACTCTTGGAGAAACATTGCAGCTATCGGAAAAGGGGGCGTGGCACCTCCTATACAAACTGAAAATTTCACACTGCATATCTCTAGAAGTGTTCATGATAGAGTACTGGAAATTGGTATTGACGTATATGAAAGCGATCACATATTATTGGAGACAAATTGGAGCTATTGGAAAAGGGGGCGTGGTACCTTCCATACAAACCTAACATTTCATATTGCATATCTCTGGAAGTTTTTATGGTAGAGTATTGGAACTAGGTATGGACATATATGAAATCAATCCCATACTCTTGGATACAAGTTGGAGGTATTGGAAAAGGGCGCGTGGCACTTCCCATACAAACCGAATTCTTTATACTGCATATCTCTAAAAATGTTCATGGTAGAGTACTGGAACTTGGTGTGGAGATATATAAAATCAATCGCATACTCTTGCAGAAAAATTTGAGATATTGGAAAAGAGGGCATGGTACCTCCCTCACAACCCAAATACTTCATACTGCATATTTCTGGAAGCATTCATAGTAAAATTTTTGAACTTGGTACCTAAATATATGAAGTCAATCACATACTCATGAACAAACATTGGAGTTATTGGAAAAGGGGCGTAGCACCTCATATACAAACTGAATTTTTCATACTGTATATCTCTGGCAGTGTTTATGGTAGAGTATTGGAACTTGGTATGGGGATGTATGAAATCAATCCCATACTCTTGGATAAAAATTGGAGGTATTGGAAAAGGGTGCGGGGCACTTCCCATACAAACCAAATTTTTTCATACTGCATATCTCTGGAAATGTTCATGGTAGAGTACTGGTACTTGGTATGGAGATACTAAGTGTATGAAATCAATCGCATACTCTTGAGAAAAATTTGAGCTATTCTAAAAGGGGCGTGAGACCTTCCATACAATACGAATTTTTCATACTGCATATCTCTGGAAGCGTTCATGGTACAGCACTGGAACTGGGTATGTAGATATATGAAATCAATCGCATACTCATGAAGAAAAATCCGGACTATTTGAAAAGTCGGCCTGGCACCTCCCATATAAACCAAATTTTTCATAATAAGTATATCTGGAAATGTTCATGGTAGAGTACTGGAATTATTGTTGTTTTTTCTTATCATCAAGCCGCTTGTCAATAAAATCGAAAGGCTTTCCGAAATATCTTTATTTTTAGCGTTGTGTGCAGCGCATATATGTTGCACCTCATCCTCAAGTTTTTCGTAGCAGCGTGTCCATTGGCAGCTAGGTGGAAGCTTTCCTTTTTGAATCTAGGGACCACACTATTGAGAAAACTTAAAATATTGTAAGCATAATACCTTTTCCGTCGCTTCAGAACATAATTTCAAAATACCATTGAAATCGTTCAATATCAGTAGCTCATATGCAGTTAAAGGAGATGGGGCTTTAACCGTAGAGAGAAGCACTCTAGAAATAACTTCGTTTGTGGAAATAATCCTTTCAAACATTAGGTAAACACTGTTCCACCTAGTGGGCACCTTTTGCAGCAGACTATACGGGTTGTCCAATCGGTGCTCAATTTTTAACTTTTCATTCGCAATCGTACTGCTTTTGAAGAAAGTGACGATGATCTTACATTTTTTTCAGTTTGAGAAATTGCCTCCGAACCGTTGAGAGCATCTTGCACAAGTAGGTTCAGTCTGTGAGCAACACACGGCATGTGGAGTTTTTTTAGTAGGTTGCGTGCACATATCATTTCATTTGCGTCCCAGAAAACATTGAGGTTAGTTATCGATTAGATAATGATTGGAGAACTAGCCACATTCTCCAATCTCAAACGTTTGAGATCGACTCGAAAAACTATCGAGAATCATATAAATCTGAACAAAAAATGGGACATAGTTCTCGACTCGAGAAAATATAAATTCTCTAATCGAATTCTAATGTTGATCTCTAATGGGACTCGAATTTGAATTTCAAACTGCTATTTTGCTTTATTAAATAAAACGCTTTGTTTGTAAAATGTTTATTAAATGTATTTGCAATAAAATAATAATGAATTATTTGAACTTAAAAAAAATTATGATTCATTCTTTTGGAATATTGCTTATTTACACTTATTTGAATTTTCGTTGTTTCTCTAATCGTTCTTGAATCGAATTCTAATGTAGTTCTCTAACTTCGTCATCGACTCGAGAACGATTAGAGAAATACCCTAGTTATCTAATGTAGAAATCCAAATTTCTCTAACGTTAGAGACTGTGTTTGCTGGGGTTATCAGTGACAATGCAGCTGAATTTTTCGAAATTAGACCAGCTCCTTAAAACGAATTTCAATGAGTTCGAAATGTTGCTTGCGGAATGATTGGTCAACTCATAAAGCTTGTTTGTAGATAAAACCGCTGACCTCAGCACAAAATTATCATCAATAAAATAACAAGTGACGGTTATATATAACTTTCGTTGGCCAAAAAAGTCTAGCCATTGCAAGGTATGATAACGTGATGCTTATCCGACAGAATTGCTTTCAATTTTTGCTTAGCCAAATTATACCGCTTATATAACAAATCGTTATTCATAGTTTTTGCGCTTGGCATTACATACCTTGGGTCTAAAACGCGAACCAAGTGTTTAAAGCCTTTATTTTCAACAACATTTAAAAGCTCATAATCCTCCGCTACCATTTTAGCTAAAGCGCAATCGATGACTTGCTTTCTTTTCGAGGTTTTGTCATATTCCTCAGCTCGTGTGAAATACGATACAACAGATCTCATACTAGACTGCCGGCTACTAGACGCTTCATCCACGTCCCAATCCCCGCTCCTCACATTTGAACAAAACCGTTTTAAATAGTCCCTTAAATTGCTGGTATTTCCGCTCGTTTTGTACTCCTTTTTCGTTGTTAAGCACTTTGCGTATTTTTTGTCGTTTCACTTAGCGAAGTAGTTCCAAACCTGCACGTAAAAATATATTCCCAATTACCATTTATATATGCATGCTATACATTTTTAGCTCAATTAACATTTTCAGCTAAAACCCTTGGAAATTCTTATTTTTCGTTTGGTCTGCTTTTCGTGGCACTCTCCGTAGAATCACACGAACAGTTGCTGCTGTTAACAAGATCTTCTGCATGTGAAATAAACTAATAGATATTCTAAACTTCATTTTAATATTTTCTTATTTGATTACACATACTTACCTTTTTTGTTTCGCTTTATATATTTATCCATTTTCAATTTCATTCGTAGGCATACATATGTATCAACCCTACACCGAACGTACGCAATTCCAATTTCTCAAATTTAAGACGGTTCCTTGAATTATTTCTGACACTTTCAAATTAACGAGTTCAAAAATGTCGATAGTTAAACGATAGTCTACACTAGGGATGCACAGCAGAGGTGCACGCAGTCGACTTCGCGGGCAAACTGCGCGAGCGTGCTAGGCGAGGTGAAGTGAGCTGTACGTAGGGATGCAAATTTTCAAAGCCAACATCGATACATCGATATTTCGATGTATCGTAAACACTAACATCGATGCCGAAAAAAATCGCTCCAAAACTATCGATACATCGATATTTTCCGATGTTTCTCTTTTTTAATAAGTATGTTACAGGTACTTCATGATTTGCAGGTTTTTACGTGTTTACAGGAAGCTGTTAACGTACGCCACCTTCCATAAGGCGAAAACCGCTTTACCTGTAAAACCTGGAAGTCGAAGACCCCCCTGCCCCTACCTGGCTACGCCCATGCCTGGAACTGACTTAATGCTTGTTAAAATTTTAAGAAAAACCTAGTGTCCATCTAAACTGCTACACTGTTAACATTTCAATGGTTGGTTTTTTGAATTTAATTAGATTTCCTTCCAATGTCATAATAGATTTGCTGTTTACGCGCAGATAATACTTACACTCACCTTAAGTCGTGTTGAAATACTGTAACTACGTCATGGAAATCGCCTATGTTCAACGTTGCCAATTGCTTTTATTAAGTGCAGGGCTGCCATCACCCGTAATACGCTTACCCAAAGGGCTCTGTCCCACGGTCAGTAATTATCACGATATTTGGATCGCGATCCATATTGATGGATTGATGGATCGCGCATGAATGCTACATGTTCAATATTTAGCGCGTCTTTATTTGCATATTTTTTTTGCTGGACGCTTATTATGACGCAAGCAAATATTTTTATTTTGTACGTATAATGTACAGATAATGCATTTATTATTTATGACAATTATTTTAAGATTTGTTCAATTTGTTTTGAAAGATTTTAAGCCCCGAGAGTGAAGGCAGAGCCGATGTTTACATTATGAGATTAAAAGATGTACTAAAGAAATGTATGGATCGCGTTTTGAAAGTGCTACACGTTCAATATTTATTGACGGTATTGCGATCCGCGATCCAGATTTCAAAATTTTTAGAAATTTTGCGATATGGATCACGATCCATCAATACTGCATACTACACCGTCAAAAAATATCGCGATACTTGGATCACGTCAATAAATACTGACCGTGTGACAGAGCCCAAAGAATATAACATAAAGATGTGAACGCAATGGTAATTTTGAACCGAAACTAAAGTCGATGTTTAAAACATCGTTAAAATTGACATCGATATATCGCCAATTTTACGATGTTGAGTAATTTTCAAATATCGATGGTAAACATCGGTTTTTTGGCCGATGTTATCGATGTTTCAAAAATATCGATGCATCGTTTGCATCCCTAGCTGTACGGAGATGGCATATACATAATAACCACTACACACATATTTTCAAGTAAAAATGCGTGTGTGGATGTGTACTTTTGCGACAACTGAGCCAGTGTGGCATCAGGCCACCAGAAAAAGCCAATTTTTCCAAAACAAAAGCGCCAAGTTTTTATTATCATGTTTAATAATTTTTTTGATTCAGTAAAAAGTGTATATACATATCCATTTCCTCACGTTTTTATTAATAAATTAATTTCAATACATTTATAACAACGCAAAACATATTTAATTTACCTATTCCTCACATTTTATTCAGTAAATGAATTCCTTCTTAATGTAGAATATTAGTGTATAGTGTATACATACATACATATGTACCTATGCATTCGGTGTGCTTAAATTAAAAAAGCATCACTAAATACCGCACCAAGCATTGAATTCCAATTATTTTGGCTTTTTGGTTTCCCAAAAACACTAAATTTAGTGCAAAATTCACGACCTTGGCAACAGTGAGCTGAGCACATCAATCCTCACACAGTGATGCCAGACCAAGTATTGAGTAAATGCGCTATGTATATTTTTCTTTTAAAGCAAAAGTTCAAATTAGCGAGGGTATTGATTTTTGGTTCTTACATAGAACACTGATAAGATTCACAAACTTATCTTAGGACTTAATTAAAATAATCAACATTATTTGTTGACGAATTTATTTGTGTGCGTATGAAATAGTAGCTTATGTCGGTAGGCTGGCTTTAGTAAAATGTACCATTTCCTATATTCTTTAAACCACAAGGAATTTTTTTATGAAACTTTATACGAATATTGACTTGCTAGCATCGCCATTAACATTACCGTCTTTTACGTTTATTTTCCAAGAGTTCTTCAACGACTCGGCGCCAGTGAATCTTTCGCCATCGTATGCTGCGAATGGTTCATTATACTAAAGCCAGTCTTCCGACATAAGCTACTATTCTATACGAACACAGATATGTTATTATCGGTAAAAAATTGGGTACGCTCAAATCTGGCATCGCTGCAGTAAGTACAGCGCCAGTGAAACAGTGTTGATATTTTAAGTACAATGGTACTTTTTTCAGTACTATTAATTTTAAAATGTACAAAAATACAATTTGCCGATTTTAAGTACAATTTCAACATCAAAAATACTTTTTGTACCAAACGCTCAAATCTCTTCTAGCACTTTTATTCTTAATCCGTTTACATTTAATTAAATAACGAAATTATGAATTGTAATTTTGAATGTAAACGTGATTGTGAACAGTAATATTAGTGATGTGCGTTATGGTGATTGCGATTTCTTATCACCGGCGGGTGAAATATCCCTCATCGCTATTTATTTTGAAAAAATCTTTGGAAATGCAATTTACCTAATGGCGATCCTGCAGAAATAGAAGTAATTGAGCAATTCGGGGGTTGCAAGTAAGAAAATGTATGTAAATTCCATGCGTTGAAATTATAAATTTCCCTTGAGGATTTCCATTTTATCGATAGTGATCTCATTCATTTTGTGTTCATTAATATGAACTGACCTATATAGTGTATTAATGTTTTATCATCAATGTCTTCATCTTTGACAAAATTACACGGTCACCCGGTATTTATTTTATTTTTTTAAATAATTTTAATTATTTTTTTTTTGATGTATTATGGAACGAATTTCCGTCATCCCTTGTCAAATTTGGTT
>NW_023459482.1:0-1191 GCF_013731165.1 Rhagoletis pomonella | reverse complement strand
GGCCGCTTTAAACGGAGGGCTAACTAGTTTTCCGCGCGTTGTTGACGGTAAGTACAAGGCGAGCGGCACCTGGTTGCGCTGTCGCCAAACGTACGGTGATACCAACAAAGAGTGTCCTGTTTCGGCGTAGATGCGCCCTGCCGAGAACTAACAGGTCGTTGCGAATGAGACACGTTATTCGTGTAGCTCCGGTCGCTGCGGACGAAGTTGCGTTGACTATTGTGTGTGAGGCGATCTAGCCTGTTCGTCAAGTCGGAGATAGCAGCTTGCATGCCGTCATCCGGTACCTTGACCACATTAACATCAAAATTTGTTGCAGAAATTTCCATTATAGTGTCAGCTTTCAAAGCCAATTCTTCGATGCTGCCATCGAACGTTGCTAAAATTTGCTGGATATTAGTTGGTAAACGTTGTAACCAAAGCGATTTCAAAACTTCCTTGTCAACGTGTTGATCAGCCAAGTCTTTCATTTCTCGCAGCAAAGTTGTGGCTTTTTTGTCTCCCAATCTGCACCCTTCAAATAATCGTTTCAAGCGTTTCTCTTTTGACTCCCCAAACTCCGTAATCAACCGCTCTTTCAGGAGCTCGTACTTCCCTGAAGCCGGCGGTGACATAATTATGTCGCTAGCATGTGCCAACACCGCCGAATCAATTTCTGCCACCACCGTGTAGTACTTGGTCTCGTCACTGGAGATTCCTGCACGTAAAAACTGCGCCTCAACCTGCGCGAACCACAGCCGGGGATTTGGCTTCCAAAACGGTGGCGCCTTAAGGGCGAGCCGTGCCACATGAACTGGAGTAGCCGCGTCTTCGAATCGGTCATTACCATCGTCGCTCATTTTGTGTTTCTTGCGGGGTCACCAATTATAGAACTCAATTCTATATTCTTTATTGTAAAATTTAATCGAATACAATTCTCTCAATACAACTGTGTTGCAACCAAAAAATGTCTTATCAAATTGTGTATCTATCTTTCGCTTGAAGTTAGCTGACGTGCATCGGTTAAAATTTAAAATTGACGTTTCTTCATCTCGCTCAGTGTTGCCACCTGAGTGTATTACCGCGCCAGTGTAAGGGCTAGTCCCTACACATATTTAAAAATCTCCAATGCGCTGGTACTATCGGAATATGATAGTAGGCTTACGATGTCTGTTTTCACCATATAGTCCCTCGAGGTGAGCACTTCTGGGA
>NW_023459481.1:49307-56507 GCF_013731165.1 Rhagoletis pomonella | reverse complement strand
TTTTCGGCTAATTTAACTTCAGTGCCATCAACATAACCAACACAATGTGGTAGCTCTTCAAAGGTTTCTGCGGCTAAGATCTTACGTTCGGCAGCGTCCGGCAAGTACAAAAATTTGGTTTTTAATTTCAGAATCGCGTGGAATACTCTATTAGTCATATTCTACATAATGGAAATATGAATTTAGAACAAGAAATTCTAAATTCTGTTTTACTCGCCTGTATTACTCCGCCGTCACTTACACCAAACAGCCTTGCAATTTTTCTTATTGATGCTCCTTCTCCACTTGAACCCAATCGATACAAAACAATTATGAGTTGTGCTTCTACAGAAAAATGCTTGCAAGAACGTGGACCATTGAAAATTTCATCGTTTTTTATTAATTCTAATATCGCGTCAAATGAGGGCTTGCTCACTCGAGCAATTTGTCGAAATCTATCATCGTCGAGGTTTGACAAAATATTTTGGGTGAAGTGCAGAGACTTGGGAACCGAATGGTGAATAAATGGACACCCATACCGAACTTGTCCCAAAACGCACATTGAGGTAATTCTCTAGGGTGGGGTAACAACCCCTAAAAAAGGTGCGGAAAAGTCGGGAGGGGTACCAAACGACGCGTTTCGGCCCCCCTAATTACAATCCGGAGGGGGGGGAACTAATATTATTAACCATTTAAAAGTTATGAACAAAAAACTTTTGTTAAATTTCGTTGTTTTCTATGGGCAATTACACCGACAAAGATTCACTAAATCACCTGTTCTCACTTTTTAAACACTATTAAAATATATAATTTAACTTATTTATTAAAGAAACACATAGTTTTATCAACATAAGATAGATTATTTTGTTATTAAAAAGAAGTTGACAATCTTTGCGATCCGAAACGCGAGATTCCAAAATAGCTATAGTATATAGTATAGCTATAGTACATTATATACATTTCTTGCAAATGAAAAAAAATTGGCAAAAGTTTTTAAGTAAACAATAGCAAAACAAGAACAATTTCAGTCGTCGGCACTTTGTTGTTAAAAAATAACGAACATTTTTTTTTTTTTGGAGTCTAGTTTCTAGGCCGGGATACTTATACCATGTCCCCACCAAAAAGTTAACCATCTCGAATCGAACTTAACCACATCACTAACTATTGGTGTCCACCAGTGCTGTGTAAGTGTGAAATCATTTTCAATTTTAAATCAACAATTTTTTTCTATCCAGTTTTCATTACTTATTCTTCGCTTAGGATTGAGGTTTAAAATTTTTGAATTTTCCATTCTCTCAAAGCAGTTATGAATTCACACATCAACATATTCATAGCAAGATTGAAAAAACCAATGCCCAATCAAAAAAAGGTTTAACACTGAATGAGTATTGAAAAGGCTGCAATCTTTTATGTGTGTGCATTCTTTAACTCAGTACCAATCATTAGTTCAAAGACACCCTGGTAAATAACTTTCTGATAAAAAGGAAGATTTTTGACAATTGCTCAATTGTAAAAATTCAAACCGGCGTTACCCAATTTAAGTTTTTTGGTAGAGGGGATTTTATATCATATGTTTGGGATTATATATAAAACAGTTGTATTAACATTTACGTTTTAAATATAATTCATGTTTTATCTTGAAAATGTTTAAAATTTACATTAAATCAGATAACTTCGCATAAGCTTTACATTTAGGTTGATACAATTTTAGTGAAAATATTTTAAAAATCTTAGTGTCTTTAATAAAAAAATAGCTCATCATAAAAATTGTATCGCCGTTCGGCGTCGGCGTAAGTTTGTAGGTCCCTCCCATTTGTGTGACAGCAAAGGCGCACGCTACAAATCGGAGGAGAAGCTCGGGCAAAACTTAGCAAAAGTGTCAAGGCCAAAATATGATTATTATAAATAAATTTAGTTTCAAACAGGTCGCAACCCTCTTCAAACACCTCAAAAGTATTCCCAATATTATTTAGTTGTGAACCCGCATGAGTCCGAAATTACCATTTTTTACCAGAATTTCCAGATTTTACCGGAAATCGTACTAGGTTTTCTGGCAACTGAGAGGACAAATAAGAGAGTAAGTAAGGTCATCTCTTTGTCAGAAGCTACCTGGTGGTACATTCTGGTAAATGTGTCAAAAGATCCGATGTAGTGTGTTTGACAACCAAATTGTAAACAAAAGAGAAGTGCACTCTGCTAATGCATGTTGAAAAGTAATAATTCCTTGCTTGAGTAGATGCTAATGAGTTTTGGTTAAATTACAAAACGCTTAAAAAGGTATTAGCCGTCATTTTACGTTTAAAAACTTTAAAACTTTAACACAGTACCACCCTATACTCTATATGTGATTGACCATTGAACTAAATCGTTGTTTATTTGGGTAAGATTAAAATATATTTTACTATTCAATATTGGAGTTGGTGTGAAACTAAAATTAATAATTGATTGTTATGTATGCAAATGAGAACTACAATTCTGAGCTTATATTACATTTACATTGAGCCCAAATGCGTCATTTGGGCAAGAAACCTCAAATGCGAGGCCAAATCACGCATTTCTTCATACAAATTCACATTTCCAGAATGACGCATTTCGACGCATTTACACAAAATCACGAAACAAATGCGTTCCAATTGCCGTACTATTTTATTGAACGCACTCAGAAACAAAAGTTCCACAAAAGCTTTGGTTTGTCTTTGACATTTGGAATTTTTCAAACACAAAACAAACACAACGAAATAAATAAATCTTTGAAATTTGTGTGTAAAAATTGTTAATTTAGACAAGAGCTTTACACATTTTTAGTTTAATCAAAGAATAATTGCCTTTTTGTGTCCAAAAAGCGTTAACAATATAATAAATGTAGTGTTTGTTTACATACATTTGGTTTTTGTCTTCCCTTTTCATTTGATGAGAAGTCAAAGCAAATGCGGATCAAGCAGTGTAAACACCTTCAAATGACTGATTTCAAATCACGCATTTTGGTCCAATGTAAATGTAATATTATTGAGCATCTCTTAGTCAAAAACAAAGGCAGTTTTGCTTGATCAAGTTTCGAATCTAAGAAGAAAATGTTTTTAACAAACGAAAGGTTAATAATAAAATTTGAAGGATTTAAGATATTGCGTATGGTAGCATGAAACGTCAAAATCTTCTTAATTGTCAGTCTGTTGATATGGCTACGAGAAAGTGACAATGGAAACACATAGCTGAATATTTCATACTTACAGTGGGATAAACTTCAAACCTCTAATATAAATTAGTTAAATTTAGTTATTATTTTTTTTATCAATTTTAAGTTTTCGCTTGGAATAATTTTCATGAACTTATCTATTAGGAGATCTCTTTGGAAAATTACCGTACATCCGATATCTATTGAAATTTTGACATCCTCACTTTTTGGAAAAAGAAGTTCAAGATACAAGTTTATGTGCAAAAAATAAATTAAACAATAAAAGTCTCCTAATGTATATGGAACATATAATAGAAACATTTTTATTTCATTACCCAGACTTTATGAATAGCCTACTCTAGAAGTAATAGTATAAATTCCGAATTAGTAAGTTCAGTCAAGACGTCATTCAAAAGTTTTGAAGAAAATCACTTTTCTCTTTTGTGAAAATTTAGGACTATCTTACGCGAGTATTGTCGACAAAATTTTAGTCTATGAATGACTAAAAATTAACGAATAAATGGTTAATCGCGATTAATGGTTAAAATTAATTAAGCGATCGCTGTGGTGTAGTGGTTAGAAGTGCGCACTACCATTCCGCAGGGTGAGCGTCCGAGCCCAGTTCCGGCCAACATAAAAACGAAAATGTTTTTTTGTAGTAGTGGTCGGCCCCCGGCAGGAGTCGGCGTAAAACTGTAGGTCCCTCCCCTTTGTGCGACAACATGGCGCATGCCACAATCGGACGAGTAGCTCGGCCAAACACTAACATATGTCGATGGTCCTCTGCAATAACGGCACAATTCAAAATTTTAGGTTTAGAAAAATACATAATTTGAAAGCTTACAGTATGACTGCATATAATCCGCAATAATTACGTTCCAAGACATATTATTGCTAAATTACGAAACAAAAAATCTTTAATTGGCTCTACTGAAATATATGAAATTTTTAGTTGTGTCGATAGGTAAGCGCCTTTCTATTATTATTAGTAATCATCAGTACAATTTCAAATTACATAAACCCGGTCACAGCCCTTTTTTGTATTCGACGCTTCCAGAAATCACATAATACATAAAATAAATAAAAGCTGTTTTGATTAATATTACATAAACTGGAAACTGTTAAAAATAAGTGCGTTTGTGTACAGAGATTTTAGAACCTATTTAGTTCCTAAAATGTCTGCAACACATAACAATAAAAATGCACATCAAATTGCTAAGAATGATGAAGGAAATCGATTCAGACATGCCTGTTTAACTGGCCGTGCGTGCTCAAAACAAACACATGTTAATTAAGGAGCTATTCAAGTATTATGTAACCACCAGTGGAAAGCGGGGGTCTTGGTTTGCTTATTTTTAATAACAACGGGCAACATTTCTTCAAATAAGTAAAACATTAATTACACACGCACAAATTTTGCCTGCAATTTCGATCACAATTGAACACTGCACTTCACTCTCGTTTCGAATTTTTGAAAGCGTTTTTTAAGCTATTTGATGGTTTAACACTTCTTGTGGGCACTTGATATTGTAAAAAAAAATATGCGCAATTCGATCCCTACCTAAATTTTTTTGTAAAGAACGCCCGTTTGCTTTAAATTTGTAAAAATACAATTATTTTTTTATTTTGTTTACATCTGTCATTTGTTACAAATGAAGAAAAGTCCAAGAGTTGCCAAGTATAAATATCTTTATATCTATTTATTAAAATAATAATTTACAATAATAATTTATTTAATTAATACTTTATTAAAATACAAATTTGAAGTGCAAATACATTTGTAAAACTGTTTATCACAAAATGTTATTAATTGTTTGCAAGCATACTATAGTTTTCATGCATTTTGAGAATAAATAATCTAATATGTGTACATATATATCGTCGTTTAAAGTACAAAACCGCGTATCGTCATTCTGCAAAACCGCGTAACTGACATTTGCTGCCAAAAATTGGATTTGCTCACAAAAGCTCTTGGCTCAATTCTTATCCATTCGTCCTGAAAGCCAGAAATACGTTTGCTTTATAAAAAAGAGAACCATTTTGAAATATGGGTGATTCTACCCTCTAGAAAATAATTTATGCAATTACGCGGTTTTGCATTTTCTTGCTACGCGGTTTTGTACTTTAAACGACGATATGTATAGCATGTACTTACGGCGGCCGCTATAGCAGAGTGATTACATGTGCGTACTTCCACTCCATAGGACCATGGTTAAATACCTGGTCAGATCATAAATAGCAGTCGTCCTTCGGCACGCAACGGCAAACCTTCGAGTATATTTCTGCCTTGAAAACTCTTCTTATAAAATCAGAACTCATGCCTCAAGTTTGAGCAGAAGTTCGGCCAAACACTTAGAAAAATATTTTAGCACCAAATATTCATTTGTTTACTTATTGTTGGCGCGACTTAGGAGTTAATAAAACAATTGTATTTTTTGTTATATGGCAATCCTAATTGTATCGAAAATTAATTGTAAAATTTTGTGTTAGTGGCAACGCCATGCCAAATTGTGTAAACGATATGACAGCCATTATGTGCGAAGAAAAATAGCGGCATTCGTGGCTGGCACAGTATAGACAGTAACCAACCTTTTTGGGTGGTTGTTGTAGTAGTCGTTGTTGTTGTAGTTATATTCACTCCTGAGGAAGGCACGGGGTTGTGTGCTGCTATTTAATGGACTTCTTCAGACTTTTTCTTAGATTTCAGGGTTGTGTGCTGTATTATTATTAGATAAATAAATGTAAGTATTTGTCAAATCGTGATTTTATTAAAAGAAAATTATAAATGGTGTTGAAAAACCAAACAAACACTCGTGCGAAAGCTCTATTTTTGTGTATTGTTAAAATAAAATTTATACATGGCGTACTTATTCTTTTGTGGACTTTATGTTACTTGTTTCTGTTATCAATATAATTAACACAAGCTTTTCCGAGTGGTTGCCTTTCAATAAAAAGAATAAACAAATATTCGCAAATAAATTGGATTTATTTTATAACTGACAACTAACCTACGCTTTTTGTTCTTTTCTCCATTTTAATTTTGACTCCTTATTACCGCCAACAACTTTTTGTGTATACATATTTACAAGCTGTCAAAATTTTGCGTAGACCCACGAGCTAGGTAAAAACTATGGCATTCGTATTCACAACGAGAAATTTTTGTTTGGTCTTTCCAAATTTTCTCTTTTTAATCAGTTGGCAAAGGCCCTCAGTGGCAGCGCTCCGAGCGTTGGGATAGTAATTTCATGTCAATTAGTAGAAAAGTTCCATGTTGAAAAAACTTTTTATTATGGCGAGAAAAATTTACATTTCTGCTGTGCCAATTCGTAACTTTTTGCTGCTGGAAATTTTTGACAGTTGCTCTGGTTCAAAAGAAGTTGAGCAATTAAAATCAGAAATTATACAAAAAAGACTTGTCTTTACTAACATTTATTCTTCTAGAACTAAAAGCCATGAATTTATTAGACGCCTTAGTAATAAAATCAAACCATCAGGCCGGGTTGAAAATTTTCATTCACCTCATAGTTAAAAAAATTTACAATCCGTAGTACTTTTCTATCAATTCTCAAATGCGTTTAATTTAAATCGTTTAGAAATTGCGTCATTTATGTATACCATTTTATGTTGAATTATTCAATAAATTTCGTTTTACACTATACTTTTTGAAACTATTTGGAGTTAATTATTTTTTGTTTATTAAAAGCAACCCTGCGTGCTTGGAAGGCGTGTGTACCAATAATTTCATCCCTAGCATATTCATCCCCGAGGAAGGCAGTCGCCAAATTCACCGAAGGTTGTTTACTGGTTATATTGTGGTGGCTGGCATATCGGAGGAATCACACAAAAGTGTAAGTAGAATTTGTTAATTAAATTAATGTTACCTAATTTAATATTTTCTAAAGGAAATAAAACATTCCACATAGTATAAATTCCAACGAGGATTGTGGATATTTTTATTTTGGTCTCCGGCCTCGAATCACCCCAAACATCTTTTATTTCACTTTTTGTGAAAAGTTCTTTTGCATAACGGTTTGGCAGTAGTGGTCGCA
>NW_023459481.1:46352-49207 GCF_013731165.1 Rhagoletis pomonella | reverse complement strand
GTATGTGCGGACATAGTGGAAATGTTCCACCAAGTGAGGATACGAGCCGAGGATCAAGCAGCACAACGCTTCTTATGGCGAACAGACCCTGAACATCCCATCGAAGTCTACACTATGAGCGCGATGACATTTGGGGTCACCTGCTCACCAAGCTCGGCACAGTTCGTTAAGAACAAGAACGCAGAGGAGTTTAGAGCACGGTTTCCCGAAGCGGTGGAGGCCATAGTCAACAACCACTACGTCGACGATTTTGTCCACTGTTTCGCCACCGTAGAAGAGGCAATCCGAATAACTGAGCAGGTAGTGTGGGTTCATAAACAGGGAGGTTTTGAATTAAAGCGCTTTGTATCAAACTCTGAACAGCTAACTAAAAGAATGAATAACAAAGAAGGACGCCCATCGTACTTGAACCTCGATAGAGATAATGCTGGTATTTTTCAGAAAGTCCTCGGGTTACATTGGGATACGATTAATGATGTTTTCAGATTTGTGCTGTCGTTTGCGAAGGTGGATCCAGTAGTGCTTGCTGGCCAGAGGAGACCAACTAAGCGAGAAGTATTGAGCGTCACCATGTCGGTGTTTGACCCGTTTGGAATGGCGGCGGAGTACACTATGGAAGCGAAGCTTCTCTTACAGTCAACTTGGCGTGCGAGTACCGGCTGGGATGAATATATCTCGGAAGAATTGCATGAAGCATGGTTAAGATGGTTGAAAGCGATCAAGGGTTTGGAAGAAATAAGCGTTCCGCGGTGCTACGGATTACACTTCGAGCAGTCACCAGTTGAACTACACATATTTTCCGACGCGAGCGAAGTAGCTTATGCAGCAGTAGCATACTGGAGGTCACCAGAGGGAGCAAGTACTACTAATCCCATATTCATTTCAGGAAAGACAAAATGCGCACCATTAAAGCTTACGTCTATTCCCCGCCTCGAGCTGCAGGCTGCAGTGTTGGCTACGCGACTTCGCAAGAGCATCCTTCAATGTCACGACAAGATCCCTAAGAGAGTGGTGATGTGGAGTGACTCCAAAACAGTGCTAGCTTGGGTAAAATCTGATCACCGGCGCTATAAACCATACGTGGCTCATCGCGTGAACGAGATCTTGGAGGCTAGCTACGTTAATGAGTGGCGATGGATTCCAGGCGCCTTGAATCCGGCTGATTGGGGCACACGGCCAAGGGCGGACAAAAGAAATTCGACCTGGATCGGTGGGCCGAAGTTCTTACCACAAGATGAACACCTGTGGCCGCCGGACGAGGTGAGTCCGAATACGCAAGAGGAACTTCGCGCAAAATTCTCAGTTTTGACGGTAAAGATCAGCACTTCCATGCTTATGAAATTTTCGACGCTGATCCGCATGACCAGAGTAGTAGGTTGGATTCTGCGATTCCGAAACAATGCCAGGAAAGACGTAAGTAAGAGAATCTACGGAGGGCTAAGCGCTACGGAAGTAAGAAGAGCTGAAATAGCGATAATTTGTGCAGTACAACAGGAGAGCTTTGCTGAAGAGTATTACGCGCTGATGGCGGGAAAGAATCTGGAACGGAGCAGCTCGCTGAGAACCCTCACACCGGCGTTAGATGAAGTAGGGGTGATACGGGTAGGGGGACGGATAGATGCTGCAACAGCTATTCCCCCACATTCACGTCGGCCGATAATACTGCCGAAACGCCATCACGTCACCCAGCTCGTGGTAGATTACTATCACAAAATCTGGAAGCATCAAAATGAAGGTACGATAATAGCGGAAATACGGCGGCGATATTGGATTCCACAACTCAGGGCAGAAGTGCGTCGTGCTGCGGGAAGATGTCAAGTTTGCGTAAGGGAAAGAGCCAAGCCAACTCCCAGTAGATAGACTCACACCCTTCGTAAGGCCATTTACATACGTCGGTCTGGACTACATGGGTCCGTTTACAGTCGCGATTGGCAGAAGAAGCGAGAAGCGTTGGATCGCGCTATTTACTTGCCTTACGATCCGCGCAATACATTTAGAACTCGCCAAGGACTTGTCAACGGATACCTGTCTCATGTGCATACGGAACTTTATGAACCGCCGAGGAATGCCAGTGCGCATCCGCTCCGACAATGGCACAAACTTCATCGGAGCTGATAAAGAGTTGAGACGCCAGAGGATCGATTTCGAGAATGGCAAAATATCTAATGCACTGGCGAACAAGAACATCGAATGGGTTTTTAATTGCCCCCTGAATCCCCATGCTGGTGGCTGTTGGGAGCGACTGGTCCGTAGCGTGAAACGAGCAATGGGACATGCGCTGAACGACGAAAACCTTCAAGAACACTGTTTGTACAGCCTCATGTGCGAAGCAGAAAACATAGTTAACGCACGACCGTTGACTCACATACCATTGGACGAATACACTGACGAACCGCTAACCCCTAACCATTTTCTCTTAGGTGCTCCGAACTCCGAACAAACGCCACATCCGCACGGAGAAAAGATGATCCCGACCAGGAAGCAGTGGTACAAAGTTCAACAAATGCAGCACAGATTCTGGAGAAAGTGGATAGACGAGTACTTGCCCGACTTGACGAGGCGAACAAAGTGGTACGGTAAACAGAAGCCCCTAGCCGTTGATGACATCGTCCTGCTCTGCGACGGGAACATGCATCGATCGAAGTGGCCGACTGGGCGAATTGTTCAAGTCTTCCCAGGCGTCGATGGACAAGTAAGAGCCGCGCGAGTGCAAACACGGGACGGCGTGTACAAACGCCCAGCATGCATACTGGCCAGGTTAGATGTTGGTGGACCTGGTTAGATCCACGGTGGCGGGGATGTTGGCGCGGCTTAGGAGTTAATAAAACAATTGTATTTTTTGTTATATGGCAATC
>NW_023459481.1:44675-46252 GCF_013731165.1 Rhagoletis pomonella | reverse complement strand
ACGTGAACGTATGCTGACTTAAATTTATCATCCCGCTTGAATTTCTTTTCCAGAGCTGACAACCTATTTTCTGCCATTTTTCGACTATCTGGTAGTTCCACATCCTCCTGCCTCCAAAGCAGGCCAGTCTCAAATTGGGAACCCTTTCTCACGGTTTTGCTTTCTAACAACTCTTTAGCTCTGACTGTATCTGCAGCCTCACAGTCCTGCACTCCTTCGCGCACACTGAGATCTTCGTTGATTAAATAGTCACTCACCAAACGCTCGAGCTTCTCCAGACGGTTATCCACCTTTACAAAGTGCACATAGTTGCACCGTTCTCCAACGCCTCGATTCCTGCCACCGTAGACAATCCAGCCGAGCTTCGTAAGTGTCACCGAGTAACCATCCACTCCATCGTCAACAGTCTTCCTTGAGATGCTCAAGTGTGCGTTGTCTAACCCAACCAACAGTTCAGGAACCGCTCCATCGTATTTCTTGATCGGCAAGTGACGATATTTGTACGGCACCTCTGACAGCTGGAGTGTTTGTGTCGGCAGTTGAAGGTTAGCCACGGTTCTAACATTCCGCAACAAAAACTTTCTATTGAACCTACCAACTCCGGATATTTGTACGTCAACCCTGCTTGACTGCTCTGTTACCGTGGTGTCGCCGAACCATTGCAACGTTAGATTTTCCTTCTGCCCTTTGAGCCCGAGGCGTCCAGCCAAGTCGCTATTCATCATTGATATTGCCGAACCATCATCGAAGAGGGCGAAACTGTTTATGACTCGCCCGTTGGCGTACAAACGCACTGGCAATATTTTGTACAGCAATCTCGAGCTCGGATTTGGAATAATGGCACTGGTGAGGACTTGTTGCCGTGTCGCAGCTTCCATTGGACGCCGTCCATCTGTTGTTCCTTGCTGGCGAGCGTGAAGTAGCTCGTGCTGCTTCCGCGTGCACCGGTCTATATTGCATCTGTGTTGTTCAGTGCAATCGGTGCCCCTGTGACCACTTCGCAAACAATTGAAACACAATCTCTTTTGTCGGACTAGACGCCATCTCTGACCCCACTGCATATCAATGAACCTTTTGCATCGGCTTATTATGTGTCTGCCTTCACATACAACACATATGCTTGCTTCACGATTACCACTGTTTATGTCCTGGGTATGAAAGAAACGCGCGCGAGCCTCGACTCTTCCGCTCTGTCTGGAATCCGAGTTCGTATTGACGCAAGCACTCGCCACCAACCTCGAAAGCTCTTGCAACCAGTCGCTGAAGTGACATATGTTCGGCCTCGGTACTATTGTCAAGGCATGCCTAGCCCAGTCGATCCTCTTTTGTATTGGTAACTTCGACAGCAGTTCATCCATGAGTGTCGGATTCGATAAGTGGTGATCGCAGTTGGCAGATTGTAAGAACCAGGATAAATTCTGTACCTTGGTAGCGAACGGCACAATTTGTTCAATGCGGTTTTCCACTATAGGAGCTACAGCCTGTATCTTTGCAATTTGGCTTTTCACCAGCTGCTCTGGCCTACCAAAACGGTCTTCAAGGGTACTAATAACGCGCAGCACGTTGCTGCTATGAAT
>NW_023459481.1:42906-44575 GCF_013731165.1 Rhagoletis pomonella | reverse complement strand
ACTTTCGACACCAACGTTGCTAGGTGCTCTAGAGGTTGCTGCTAACATCTCGTGTTGTTGTTGTTGACTCTGCCTCATCTCAGCTTGTAGCTCTTGCATCTGCTGCAACATCATGTTGAGTTTCGCCTCCATTGTCGTTTGCTGAATTTCGCCCGCTTCCATTGGTTGTTGCTGGATTGTCGTATTTAAGTCATCCAACCATTCGACGTCGCCGCCTGATGCGCTGCCCTTGCTTCCAGAACGCGTGTTTGGCATGACAATGCTTGTTACCGATGGATCTTTCTTCACCAAGAAGAAAACAAAATATTATGGCTGGACCCTCTTAAATCTTCAAGTTGTGACTCGCTGACGCTATCACCGATGAGGTTTAATTCAAAATTTCGAATTCGTAGAGCAAAATAAATGTAGGAGTTGAGGCGCAAAACCGATTAAAACCGCAGACCAAAGACCATTAAGCAGACGAATGTTTTTTATTTTCCTCAATTTGTAAAGTCAAAAGGTACAAAGGGATTGAGACGTGGATCGATGATGTCAACGCAGACCAACAACGATTAAATAGGTTTTCTTATTAGTAAGCATAAAAAATTACATACGTATGCGCTGCGAAATAATCCAATTACAAGGCAGACCAACGGGAGCGATTGGTTTTTTCATAAAGATCGCAAAGAAAACATATTAGCTGAGGCGCAGATCGATGCTTGCATATGCGCACCAATGACCAATTAAAACTCTAGTTTATTTTTTAAAAATCGTAAAAAAATGTTGTGGTTGTAGACTGAAGAAATATTTAAATCCGCACAACAGTAATCCCTTGCAAGCGACTGGTTTTATTTCTCCAGCTCGCAGGAAGACAAAATGAAGAAGTTGAGTTGCAGAGCAATATTCTGACTGCGCACGCTAATGCTCAACTGGACCACGCAGGTTCGTAAAAAAATTCAAGTTGGAATAATGGTAGTTAAAAACGTATTAATATTTTCATCTACACGCCAGTAATGGCTAGGCAAACTCGTTTACTTGCAAACTCGCAAAATATTTTGTATATTGCTAGGTAAAAACAATGCTTAAATTCGCCTATGAATAATTGTGGTTCAAGAAATTACTTTATGTTTTTGGTTTTGTTCAATATCCGCATTTTTGTAGTCGCATGCATATAATATTATGCCTTTATTATAGAGGCGCAATTTTTTAGGCACACCCTAACCTTCGTACGTATATATACACGCTATCTTGCGCGTTACTGCTAACTGTTTTAGGTGCTGTTATGCCTGACTGTTCCCGTTATGTACATCCACGTTAAAACACACTGGCGAACCAACCCCCATACATTTTCACAGAGGTACTCACCTGATGTCCAAAACGCTTACACATGTACTTGCCGGATTCTTGGTGTCCTTTCCTTGCAGGTGCTCCGATGCTTACAAAACGCTGCCAATACTATGATGATCACTGTGTTAATGTATGCCGCCGGGACTCCAGTGCCGGCGCTGGAACTTGCAGTGTACTATAACTGGTAGTGTACTGGAACTTGCAACATGCCACAATACTGTTGATGGAGCCCACTAAATGATGAGTAGCTCCTTTTTGCCAATGTACGCCAACTGCTTAATTGCTTTTCGAGTTCCCTCGCTGCGACCACTACTGCCAAACCGTTATGCAAAAGAACTTTTCA
>NW_023459481.1:7474-42806 GCF_013731165.1 Rhagoletis pomonella | reverse complement strand
ATACCACCGTATTAATTGATAAAAAAGATTACATAGAGAAAACTGAAAGTCTAATAACTGAAATAGGGTGCAATAAATTGGGAAAAGATCCCACTGAAGAATACCAAGCAGCAATAAAGAATACCATAAAGAAAAGCACAACCATAATAAAGGATAATCTACCATATAGACTAACGCTTATGAACCCGAGTGTCCCTCCGTTGATTGCCTTGCCGAAGACACACAAACCAGGCACCCCGATGAGACCTATCATTAATTACAAGTCTGCTCCCGGATACAGACTCTCCAAGCACCTAAAGACGCTGCTGAAGGATAGTCTGGATCTACGCAATAAATATACTATTACAAATACAACGGAACTAATCGAGAAGATGAAATCGTTGAAGATCAACGAAAACACTAAATTCGTATCATTCGACATCAAGGACCTTTACCCATCGATACCAACAATAGAAACCATAAAGACCGTACAAGAAATACTGATGGGAAAAATGAAAAGAGAAGCTGTCACGGAAATAATAAACGCGTTGAAGGTCACATTAAAACAAAACTACTTCCGGTTCAACAATAAGATATATAAACAGATTAACGGGTTAGGAATGGGCAATCCGACGTCAGCAATACTCATGGAAGTATTCATGCAAACACTGGAGGAGAAATACATGAAAAACCTATCGACCAACCTAGGAGTAAAATTCTACGCGAGATATGTCGATGATGTAATATGTCTAATAGAGGGAAACAAAGAGAAACAGATACTAGACTATCTCAACAAACAACACCAAAATATAAAATTCACCATGGAAACGGAAGAGGAAAGAAAGATTAACTATCTGGATTTAACAATTAAAATAAACGATACCACGAACAAGATAGAGTTCGAAATATACAGAAAACCAACAGCCACAGACACATTTATACACAATAGCTCAAACCACCCACAGCAACACAAAAATGCAGCATTTAAACAACTAATAACGAGGCTTGAAAGGACCCCTCTAACAGAAGAATGCTACAAGAAGGAACTGGATACAATATATGCCATTGCGGAAAATAACGGATATAGGAGAGGCCTGGTGGAGAAGTTAAGAAAGGACACAAAATCGAAAAAGACTAGCAAAGAGAAAAACAATAAAAAAACTTGGGCAGCTCTAACTTACACAGGAAAGACATCTTACAAACTTGCCAAATTCTTTCATAAGTACGACATTCAGACATCATTTAAAACAAGGAACACAGTGGGAAATATATTGAAAGAGAAAATAAGCGAGGAAGACCCGCTAGATAAACAGGGTGTTTACAAGTTAACCTGTGAGTGCCGACACAGTTACATAGGACAAACAGGGCGAAATATAAGAACAAGGTATCGAGAACACATAAGGGATTATAATAAGAAAAAACGAAAACCAGAGGCTGCAATAGAATCGAACTTCGCGAATCACATGATCAAAAATAAATGCACACCAATGAAGATTGGACAAACAACAGAACTTCTCCGTGTACAACATAAAGGACAAAGATTGAATATATTAGAAAATATGGAAATATATAAACAGAAGACCTTCAAAGGACAAATAATAAATGAGCAAATAAATACTGCATCGGACGTACTGTTTGAACCTCTAAAACTACTGTACAAGAAGAAGAATGACAACAAGAAAATATTAAGGACAGATATGGAAGGGAATACACCGACTGCAAAAACAAAGTGGGTAAAAATCACGGACTTCTACCTGCCGTCAAAAACGAGCCAAAACAATTCATCTACCTATTGAGTACCGCAAACACTGCAAAGAAAGAGGTAGTTAACAAGGAGTATAAATACGAGCAACTAACAAAAATTATGCAGAACGAAAAATGACACTGAAGATGGCACAACGCCGAAACCGGTTTGTCTCCAAACCAAATTTGACAAGGGATGACGGAAATTCGTTCCATAATACATCATACACCCACCCTGTCGGAAACAACAACAACCAAAAAGGAAATAAAAACTATTAGTTGATTGTGATTGCTTTCACAACACATTTTTGGTGAACTTTTTGTGACTCTCCTTCTGAATACCCAAATCGTCTCAAGTCACAAAAATAGTCACTAATTGCTAATCTCAAATTTAGTGACTTGAGATGAGACTGAATTACTGAATCCCAGGGATGGTATAATCTTATATAATTCAATTCATTTCTATGCAGAAGTTTACGATGATTGCGATTCTGCAGAACATTAACGTTTTAAAAATATTGCAAAGTTTGCTTTCGCCTTACTAACTGCCCCAATTTCAAATGCAAGTGTAGAACGTGCATTTTCGACTTATGGTATCGTTAAAAATAAATTGAGAAATAGATCATCTCTTGATTTGCTCCAAAGTTTAATGATGGTAAGATTCAGCTTACAGAGAGACTGCAGTTCATGTGTTAAATTTAATCCGTCTTCTAAAATGCTGAAATTATTCCATGTAAAAATGTACGATTTCAAAAATAATAACGCAGCTGATCAACGAGAAGCTGACGACTTGTTTGAAATTTTAAAAGAGTTAGAAATTAATGTGCTTTAAATATGTACATACATACATATGTATAAGTAAAAAAACTGAAGTCGTTTAATTGCAGTATATGCACATATGTATATAAAATTATATTATATTGTTTAATAAATGAATTTTTCTATGCGCTATCAAATGTGTTTTTTAGGGGATTTTTGTTGATTTTAGGCAAATTTTAGGGGGTTTTCAAATATATTTGGCGGGAAACTTTCTGAGAGGTTGGTAACACTGTAAAACAGTTGAATTTGGACAGCGAAACTAGACGGTCCGTGTTTTAATTTCAAGGTTTTCACCCCTGCAACTTTAAAGCAGTTTACGTATCAAGAAAAGGCTCTTGATCACACATTTTGGCGCCCAACGTCGGGCACGGGATTCTATTGGAATTAAAATCCCGTAAATTTTCACACCTCTGCGGAAATTGCATTCGAGATTGCAAGGAGCTGTTTCCCAGAGCGCTAACATTGCGTAGCAGGCCATTGTCTCCAAACACTTTGCACGGAAATCGCTTGCTGCATTTACAAAACTGCGGCCCAGCACTTTAACAGAAGCCAGTCTTTGTATATTAAAACACCAGTTATCGCTCATTATACATAAATATGTACATCTAGTATAGTACATAAAATTCATTTGCACATGTACATACATAGCCTGCCATGATTCAATAACTACAGGTTGTAGCAATCGTACAAAAACAACATTTACCGTTGGTATGAACTCCTTGTGTCATCAACATCTTTATGTATTCGTATTCGTATGTATGGCTGACTTCCAAAACGTATCAATACAATGTTTGGATACTGTTATACTGCGGTATTCAAACTGTTTGTATATGCAGAGTTGCGACACATTGCAACCATATACATTGCATATTTTAAATATTCAATATAGCAATGAACAATTTTTCTGAATTTTCCATTTCTAAAACACCAATGCTAACCAATAACAAACGAAGCATCAACTTTGTTTCTGATGCGCTGATTGCTCCAGCGATGCGGTTCGATAACTTTTCGGCTGCGTTTTGGAACAGTATACATTGTCAATATTTTGCAGTTCGACGTTATGGAACCTTATACTTTGTACGTATGCAAAGCAATTGACGTTTTGGAAGTCAGCCTATATGTATACCCTGCATACCAGGATTTCTTAGAAATCTGAAAGGTTTCACAATTTTTGTTAAGAATTTTCTTTAAGAAATCGTACACTAGTTCTTTACTAGTTCTTATCAACCGCTTTCTTTAAAGATTCCTAAAAGAATCGTAACAAATTTCCGATACTCTTAAAGAATTCGGTAGCATTTGTTTGCAGGGTATATATTGACGTATATGTGTATGTGTACACGGATATGTAAACAAAGCAAAACAGACGATAATTTGACACAACCGTGCTCATAAGAAGAAGCATAGCTTCTATCGATATCACCTGTAATTGATGCGCCTTGATAGCCTGCCAGAACCGCACCGCTATTTTCTATTGTTCTTCAGGCATCGCTGTAGGAGCGTTGTTGTTAGCGGTACGTTATTATCGCACCACTTCGTACAGAAGTCTTTATTGTTGGTCTTGCAGTCCATCAGCATCATTGCATTGGCGATAGCGGTGATTGAAATCACGCCACCACAACCAAGTGCCCTGCCAGCCAAAAGTGGTGAAAAATCTGGTGAAACCGCGGGTTTCGGTCACTTCAAAACTGGTGACAAAACTGGTGACGTTTGTATGGGCGGTGTGCAGATTGTCACCACTTTCCCCCTGTACGTGTGAGCCTTGCATCACTGTCGCACTCATTCAGATACTTCGTAAGGAAAACATATAGCTGCACTCGTCTAGCATTGCCCCCTTCTGCCGGCTCAGGGTTGCATTCTCTTCACAGCGAATTCAAAATAACCTTAGAAACTTTAAATAAAAAATCCTAAAATATTTTGATTTTTATTTTGCAAAATTTATTTTCAAAATGCATAATATACATACTTAATAACCAATATTATGAATAAAACTTGTAATTAACATTAATAAATATATTTTTACATACATACATATGCGCTGGCTTAATTTCTTATTATTAGTATTACTCATTTGCACATAGATGTTTAAAAAGTTAGAAAATTTCTATAACAAAGTTAAGCGATTTTAATTATATTATAATCAAAAGAAAGGTAATCGATTTATCTTTCTTTTGATATATATTAAAAGTTGCAAATCATTTATAATGGTTCACAAAAATTCAGTCTCATTACAACTTTGCAAAATTTGATTGCGTTTTTTCGACTTATATATAGACGGTTTCAAAAGTTGGAAAATTTCTATAAAAAAGTTAAGCGATTTTAACCATATTATAATCAAAAGAAAGGTAATCGGTTTACCTTTCTTTTGATATATATTAACAGTTGCAAATCATTTACACTAGTTCACAAAAAATCTGTTTGGTTACAACTTTGCAAAATTTTACCACTTTCCCACTGCTTATATATAGCTGTTTACAAAAGTTGCAAAGTTTTTATGAAAAAGTAGAGCAATTTAACGGTGTTATAATCAAAAGAAAGGTAATCGGTTTACCTTTCTTTTGATATATATTAACAGTTGCAAATCATTTATGGTGGTTCAGAAAAATTAAGTTTTCTTACAACTTTGCAAAATTTGACAAGTTGGACCTACACTTTGAAGGTGCTCCTGGCGTTGAAGGTGCTGAGGGCGGAAGGTACTCATGGTGCTCCTGGCGATGAAGGAGCTGAGGGTAGAAGGTACTGGTGGTGCTCCTGGGGATGAAGAAGCTGAGTGCAGAAGGTTCTAATGGTGCTCCTGGCGATGAAGATGCAAGCGTTGAAGGTGCTGATAGTGAATCTGTAAACAAGCAAAAATATCAATTAAAATTTATAAACATATAAAAAGTCTCAATACATACCTTAAGAATGTGACTAAGTCGCTAAGTTCTAAAGAAGAAATTACATTATAATTAAATAAAATTGTTATATACGTATTCTTACCTTCAAAATTTTCGTAGTGACATTTCTTCACAGTATGTATACTGTCATCAAAACTCTGATGTTTCTAACTTGCTCGCTCTAACGCAGAGAATTCTTGTTAGAGTACGAATTCTTAACTGGTATGTAGCTCTAACAAAGGGACATTTTTTGACAGTTCGAACAAAAAATTTGTAAGTGTGTGGGTGAGATGACTAAAAAGTTGTGAATGTGTTAGTAAATCGTTTGAATTTTAGGGGAAAGTGGTGAGCCGTGGCTGGCAGGGTGGCTTTGCATAGGTCAAATATTTCGCATAGAAACCATGTACACATTTTTACATCGTCGCATTACTCGTTGTTCAATTTGGTCATAGCCTACCGCTACACTCCTTTGTATTAAGGCACAAAATATAGCAGTGTTTTACATACATACATTGAGGGT
Organism: Rhagoletis pomonella; assembly: GCF_013731165.1. Classification (NCBI taxonomy): domain Eukaryota; kingdom Metazoa; phylum Arthropoda; class Insecta; order Diptera; family Tephritidae; genus Rhagoletis; species Rhagoletis pomonella. The sequence continues at coordinate 36,872 of NW_023459481.1, read as the reverse complement.
GTTCATGCAGTTAGTACTTCTGCATAAGAAAGTTTAGTCGATACGAATTGTAAAGCAGTTGATTTTCGAGTTGGGGAACCTATGTATTAAGACTAAACGACAATTAATTAATTTGTATCACCAAAATGTCCAACTTAGAAACTCTTAAGCAGCAGCGTACTAATCTTCGTCGGAACATAACCCGCATTCGCAGCACAGTTGATACAAAACTTGGAGTCTCGTCAGCTGAACTAAATTGTCGTTTATATATCTTAGAAGCCTACTTCAAGCAGGTAATGACAGTGCAGACAGAAATGGAGAAGATGGATCCAGACGAAGCCCAGCGGGACACCAAAAGTGAAATCGAAGATGCACACGTCGCTATTAAGGTGCATTAAGGAGCAAGTGCAGACGCCCATAATACAACCGTGGACGATGCTTCGCCCTGCGTTTCTCATTCAACATCCATGAACCTACCACGACTGGCAAGTACTCCGAGTACAAAAACTTCGTAACGCCATTTAAGCAAGTGATTGATAATCAATCTAGCTTGTCTTCTATCGAGAAGTTCAACCAACTGCTTAATTGTTTCAAGGGAGCGGCCTTAGAAACTGTTACGGCATTTCATATTTCTTCTGAAAATTATCAGAATGCGTTCGAACTTCTTAAAGCTTGATAGTGACGGACAAAGTCGATCAGGACACTAGGAAGAAATGGAATGAGTTTTTACTCTGGGATTCAGTAATTCAGTATCATATCAAGTCACTAAATTTGAGATTAGCAATTAGTGACTATTTTTGTGACTTGAGATGATTTGGGTATTCAGTGGGAGAGACTCACAAAAAGTTCACCAAAAATGTGTGGTGAAAACAAACACAGACAGTCAGCTGATAGCGTTTATGTATGCCTTTCGCCCGCGCCATCCAAAGAGACGCAATGGCCGAATGGTCAAAGCATTAGGCTGCCGGTCGAGAGGGTCCGGGTTCGAGTCCTCCCCCAGCGTAGAGGATTTTTTATTTAGTATTTTTTATTAGTTTAATTTTTTTGAATAACCGTTAGATTTAAATGTTTTAAAAACAATAAAATTATTATTTTTCAATGAATTTTTATGATATTAAAGAATTTTGGTTTATTTCCTAATGAAATTGCTGTTGAACAAATTTCCTCGCTTCATTTTTGCGTGTTTTTTTTTAATAAAATGGAAAGAAATGATCTTTTCCTCCATATTTTTATTTTTGTGACCTGCTCTTAGCCAGCTGACAAATTAGTGACTTATTTTTGAGACTAGAGACGTGAGAAAGCGTACTGAATATACCAAATAGTCTCAAAATCCAAGTTCACCTCCAAAAGTCATTATTAGTGACTAGAGACCGCTTACTGAATGCCAGGGTTAGACTTCAGAGATCTTCCAACATGCACAGTTGAGTAGTTCCGCTCAGCTCAACAGTTGGCAACTTTCCGCAATTTTTTCAGCGGAAAATTTGTACGCTACCTGAACTCAACGTCGCTTTGTTTATTATTTATTCTATTTTATATTACTGATGTGATAAAGTAACTAAAATATTTTATAATAATACTACTTTTCTAAATATATGTTTTAAGATGTTTGCTATATAATTATACACTGTTTAATTCATTATAACATTGAACGATTTTTTTCAAACACGGCGGCAGCTCAGCGTTGAATTGTGAATACTATCGGCGGAAGCATCGCTATTTATTGCAATTTCATTTGTTTACATTTATCAGCTGTTCATTTGGCAGCATATTCATCAAGCCGTTTCTAAGACGTAATTGTTGGGTTCAACAGTTGCCAACAGTTTCGTAGCAGATGAGCTAAACAGCTACGTCTTATGAACGTGCCCAATTAAGAACCTTTTCACCAATTTAAGCCTTAATTGTTACCCAATTTATCATAAAAAATTCAAATTATTAATTGCCCATAAATTCTCTCTACCCTGCTAGTTATGTTTAAAAATTGTATGCAAAATTTTGTGTTAGTGGCAACGCCATGCCAAAACTGTGTAAACGATATGACAGCCATTATGTGCAAAGAAAATAGCGGCATTCGTGGCTGGCATATCGGAGGAATCACACAAAAGTGTAAGTAGAATTTGTAAATTGTATTAATGTAACTAATTTCAATTTTTCTAAAGGAAATAAAACATTCCACATATTATTACATGCCAACGAAGATTGTGGATGTTTTTATTTGGTCTCCAGCCGCGAATCACCCCAAACATCTTTTATTTCACTTTTTATGAAAAGTTTTTTCGCATAACGGTTTGGCAGTAGTGGTCGCAGCGAGGGAACTCAAAAGCAATTTAACAATTGGCGTACATTGGAAAAAAGAGAGCTACTCATCATTTAGCGGGCTCCATCAACAGCATTGTGGCATGTTGCTAGTTTCAGTACACCACCAGTTATAGTACACTGCAAGTTCCAGCGCCGGCACTGGAGTCCCGGCAGCATACATTAACACAGTGATCATCATAGTATTGGCAGCGTTTTGTAAGCATCGGAGCACCTGCAAGGAAAAACCACCAAGAATCCGGCAAGTACATCTGTAAGCCTTTTGGACATCAGGTGAGTACCTCTGTGAAAATGTATGGGGGTTGGTTCGCCAGTGTGTTTTAACGTGGATATACATAACGGGAACAGTCAGGCGTAACAGCACCTAAAAACTGTTAGCCGTAACGCGCAAGATAGCGTGTATATGTGTATATGTACGAAGGTTAGGGTGTGTCCAAAAAATTGCGCCTCTATAATAAAGGCATGTATGTATGCGACTACAAAAATGCGGATACTGTACAAAACCAAAAACATAAAGTCATTTCTTTGAGGCACGCTTATTCATAGGCGAATTTAAGCATTGTATTTACCCAGCGATATACAAAATATTTTGCGAGTTTGCAAGGAAACGAGTTTGCCTAACCATTACTGCCGTGTAGACGAAAATATTAATACGTTTTCTTTTAACTACGATTATCGCGATTTGAATTTTTTCACGAACCTGCGTGGTTCAGTTGAGCATAATGGTGCATTTACATGGTATGAATCTGTTCATAAGCCGTATGAATTTTCCTATAAAAGAAGCACCAACTCTATGAAGAAATGCATGAAAGCGATATATATTTAACAATTTTGACTTGTATACTAGACAATATTTTTTTTGTAAACAACAAATAAAAAAATTTTATTTTGTGCTAGCTTTGAAACTAGAAGCTTATTTTTTTTGTTAAATGTGCTTTAAAAAGGACCTACTGCCAATAAAGCCTTGTGGATTGCTATTTTTCCATATTTGTAATGCTTCCATTTAAACATCTTTGTGGAAAAACAGTTTTTTGTTTAGAATTGCTTGTTTACGAAACGTTTGGCATAAGTTGAAATCATAGGGATGCCGTTTTCTTTCGTTTCTCAGTGGATTTTATATTTGAAAAGGCACCAAAATATGTATGCAATACTTCTACATATCTTTGTTTAAAGCACAAAACCGCGCATCAAGGAAATGCAAAACCTCGTATGGGAGGTTGCCTAAATTTTAAAAACGGTTCTCTCTTTTAAACTTAATAATCTTCTCTCCTTATGTCTAAGTCGATATTTTATTATATCGATATTTTATTATAAATGGCTAAGGGCTTGATGTCAGGAGCTTCCGATGACCAAATATCTTTTTTGGCACAAATTTCAGTTCCGAAGTTTGGCAGAACCACGCTACGCGCTTTTGTACTTTAAACGACGAATATGTATATCGCTTGAACAATATGTTAGCATTTGGCCTAGCTTCTCCTCCGATATGCGACGTGCGTGATTTTGTCACACAAAGTAAAGGACAGTTTTACGCCGACTCCGAACGGCAATTGTATTTTAATGAGAAGTTGTTTCCATGACAGAATACACTCGGAGGTTTACTATTACCAACAGAGGGGCAACCACTATTAGAAAAACTGGGCTTGAACTCAGGCTCTGCGTAATGCTCTACAGCAGCCGCCACTACTTTTACATATATTGCTGGTATTGTAGTACATCTAATGTAACGCCTCACGAGTGGCAACCCCGATTTGAGTGGCAACTCCGGTCTCCTGGAAATGGTGGTGGTCGAAAAATTACAGTTCAACTGTTTCCGGTGTAATTTGATTATTATTTCGATTGGTGCGATTCTGTCCACATGTGACAGAAGTTAATCTAAAACTAAATTCATCATCCGAGTCGGATTATAAATTCAGGTGTGAGGCTTATACTCCACGTGACCAGCGAAATCGACAATACCTGTTATATTCGCGGAAAAGCCGACAATGGCAGCTAGAATGACGCGAAACCAGATTATGGCTGCACTTGCAGATGCAGGAGTGGCTTTTGATAATGAAGCCACTTTGGTGCAACTCCGTGTGCTCTACGAAAGGGCACAACGCGGCAGCCTACCTCAGCAGCAACGCCCTGATGCTTTACAGCAGGCAGATGCACCACAGAAGCCAGATGCACCACAGCAGCCAGATGCTCCACAGCAACCAGCAGTACCACAGCAGCGCCCGCAAATTTTTCAGCAGCCAGACGTGCAACAACAAGGGGATGCGATACAGGCACCAACAACTATGCGCTGCCAGCTTCTGGAGCAACCGCCTCCAGTGGGGTCGGAGCGCTCGTCGCCGTCTACGGTCCGTCAGCGTTTATCTGAAGCTGAGAAAGAAGAAGAGCTACTAAACCGACAGCTAGCCATTGCCCGCAAAAGGCGAGAGCTACAAATATTGCAACAGGAGCTGGGCGTCAATGAGAAACGTTTAGACCTGGCCATTCTGGATGCTATGGTCGTCAAGTTCGATGGCTCGGAGCTACAAGACGTACGCAAGTGGACCGGTGACCTAGAGAACGTCTTCGAAGCGTACAATTATGCTGAACGCGACAAGCTAGTGGCAGCCCGCCACTTGATGACTGGGCAAGCGAAGCGTTTTGCATCCATCATAACGGTGCGAACGTATGGGGAGCTTAAAGCGGCATTATTGCAGGAGTTCGAAAGGGCATTTTCTATGCAGGATGTGTTTGCGCAATTGAAAGCACGCACGATGAAGGTAAACGAAACGCCCCGACAATACATTATCGAGATGCAGCTTATCGCTAGTCGCTCCAACATTCCAGAACTGGAATTAATCGATATAATAATCGATGGTCTGCAGGACAAGTCATCGCAGGTATCGATGCTTTACAGTGCCACCACTTTAGCCGAATTGAAGTTACTCATGGAACGATATGAGAAAAAGAAGCGAATCAAAACTCAGTTCGCTAATACAGCGACTGGCGGAAAACAAAAGGAAGGAGCAGCAGCTGGTAGCACCCAGAGCGGTGCAATTAAACAAGAAAATGTCCGCTGTTTTAATTGCTTCGCGTACGGGCATTTCCAAAGCGCCTGTACGGCACCCAGACGCCATACAAATGCTTGCTTTGTGTGCAATGAAGTAGGGCACACCCGATTCGATTGCCCGAAAAAGAAGACCAGAGGAGTAGCGGCGGCCGTGACAGCAGTAGAAGCAGCAGACGAAAATCTGGAAGATCGTCTAGTACCTAGAGTAGTGGAGCAACTTACTGCAAAAAATTGGGTGAGTGTTGCCTTTTATTTACAGGATAAGTGCACTGAACCAACCTATTGTTATGTTCTCTTTGATACCGGCAGTCCGGTTAGCTTTGTGCGGAAGTCCTGTGTGCCTTCTGGCTTTATTAATAAACAACAATCAACTATATACAGAGGCGTTGGAAATAAACGATTATTTACGTACGGAACGATTACGTGTAAAGTTTTATTTCGGGGAAGTGAAGTTAAACATAAGTTTTTAATTTTACCCGATGACCAAGCAATAGTACCTTGGTTATTCGGACGAGAAATTTTGAGCCGAATGGGAATTAATTTATTTAAAATTGTTAATGTAAAGTATGACAAAAATGAATTACTTGATTTGCGCAATAAAATAGCAACGAATAAATATGTTAATGACATTTTCAGTGCACTTAACTTGTTTAAAATTTCAAAAGAATCGGATACAAATTTTGTAAGAGCTGTACCCAGCGAGAGAAATCGGCTTGATGAAAGTGGGGAAAAGCTGGCGTTGGTTGAGACCCATGAACGAAAGACAAAAGATCACGCCTTAGGAAAGAAAGAAAAGAGTTATTTTCTAGCTGTTGAAATCTCGACGCCATCTTTGTTGTAAGAAGTAAACAACGAAGAGAACAAAAAAAAACGCGTAATTGTTGAACGCATGAATAATCATTGTTATTATGCAAATTCTCCTATAAATCATGTCGTTGTGTTAAATTATTCTTTACCTTATGTGTGCATACGTTGTCACAAGCGAAAATTAAGAAAATTGCAGTAAAAAGCCACCACCAAATTGTAAACAACGAACAAATGTAAACAAACGGCTTATGTCAAAATCGCCCTACTTTTTTCATAAGTGCGATTATAACGGGCCACTCTTCTGCTGTCGTGATCTTGTCTTTTTGGTTCATGGTTGAGACCGACGAGATGACAGAGGAGGAGTTAGACAGTGTAGAAGTATTGGAAAAAGTTACTTTATGAAGATTTCGGTGAAAAGTGACACTCCTGTATATAGCGTTCCACGGAGACTGTCATTTAAAGAGAAAAAGGAAGTGCAAGAAATAATTGACAGTTTATTATTGCAAGGGATTATAAGACCCAGTGAGTCCCCGTATGCGTCGCCGATAGTTCTAGTTAGGAACAGGGATGGGAAGTTACGGATGTGTGTAGACTATAGAGAGCTAAATAAAATAACTATTAAAGATCGGTTCCCGTTACCCTTAATTGAAGACTGCCTAACGTACCTGGCAGGGAAAAGTTATTTTAGTACGTTGGACTTACGAAATGGGTACCATCGGATTCCGATGCATGTAAACTCAATACCGTTGACAGCTTTTGTGACACCGATGGGGCAATATGAGTACAATTTTTCTGCCATTTGGGCTGACTAACGCCCCGGCTGTCTTCCAAAGACTGGTGAACCAAGTTCTGAAGCCATTGATTAGCCGTGGGGAAGTGGTGGTCTACTTAGATGACATTCTAGTGGCCACAGGCACCATTAAGGAGCATAGTGAAGTGTTAGGGCGAGTGTTACGATTACTTGCGGAGGCAGGATTGAAACTGAACTTTGACAAATGCAAATTTGCGTATCAAGAGTTGGAGTATTTAGGTTATAGGATCAGTTGTAAAGGAATCCGCCCCAGCAAAAGACAGGTAGAGGCCATCAAAACATATAGTGAACCACAGACGGCCAAACAAGTACAACGGTGCCTTGGGTTATTTTCCTATTTTAGGAGATTCGTACCAAATTTTTCACGAATAGCTAAACCACTTAGTCGATTGCTGGGTAAAAATGTCCGATTCGAGTGGACAGCCCAGTGCAAGGACGCTTTTCAGACTCTAAAGAAACGACTGGCGGAGTCGCCCGTTCTGAGTATATTTGACCCGAATCGTGAGACTGAGCTACACACAGACGCCAGTGCGCATGGATATGGGGCCGTCTTGCTGCAGAAGCAGTCGGACCATAAGTTCCATCCAATAGCATATTTTTTAAGAAGCACCACAGATGCCGAAACGCGTTACCATAGCTTCAAACTGGAAACGTTGGCAATAGTTAGGGCTCTGGAGCGATTTAGAGTATTTGTCCATGGAATCCCGTTCACCATTGTGACAGACTGCAATTCATTGGTATTGGCTCTGAGCACGAAACAGATTAATCCACGGATTGCTCGGTGGTCCCTAGCCTTGGCAGAATTTGATTTCAAGATTAAACATCGGTCAGGAGAGCAGATGGCACATGTGGACGCACTAAGCAGGTCAACATGTGTAGGCACAGTGGAGGAAAGTGAAGTAGACGTTAACATTCAGATAGCTCAGATGAGAGACCCGGAAATTAAAGAGTTGAAAAAGAAGTTGGAAGTGGCTGAGGTGTCTGGATTTGACATGGAGAACGGACTGGTGTTTCATGTGGAGGATGGTAGGCGGCAACTCTACGTACCTAGGGAGATAGAAAATAATGTGATTCGATTAGTACACGAGACGTATTGTCATTTAGCGGTGGATAAATGCGTCGACCAGATAAAGAAACACTATTGGTTTCCGGGGTTAAGAAAAAAGGTTAAGAGTTTCCTAGCTAATTGTTTGAAGTGTATTTATTATTCAGGCCAGGCTAGAAGCAATGAAAGGTGATTGTATAGTATTCGAAAGAAGCCCGAACCATGGGATACTCTACACATCGATCATTTTGGTCCTCTGGAAACGGTGAGGTCTAAGCGCCGGCATGTTCTGGTGGTCGTAGATTCATTTACCAAGTTCGTTAAATTATACGGTGTAAACACTAGTACAAAAGAGACCGTATGTGCGTTGCGCAAGTACTTTACCGATTACAGCCGGCCCCGAAGAATTATCAGTGATAGAGGGTCTTGTTTCACGTCTGTTGAATAGGGTCTTGAAGAGTATGTTGGCCAAACTCACTGATCCTATTGATCATACAGATTGGAAAAAGAGACTTTTCGACGTCGAATTTGCTATAAACAACACGGTCCACAGTAGCACCAAACAGACTCCCTGTAAATTATTGTTCGGTGTGGAGCAACGGGGACACGTGGTTGACGAGCTAACCGAGTATCTGCAAGAAAAGTATGTTAGTGAAACCGTAGACCTGAAAAGGACCAGGGAGCAGGCGGACGAAGCTATTCAAACGTCACAGCAAAGAAACGAACGATACTTCGACCGCACTCACAAACCGGCCCAACAATTTGAGGTTGGCGAGTTTGTCGTGATCAAGAATATAGACACTACAGTGGGTAAAAATAAGAAGCTTATTCCCAAATATAAAGGACCTTACGTCATCCAGAGACAATTAGGGCACGACCGTTACGTTGTAACCGACATAGAAAATTGCCAGAACACACAGATTCCTTACTGCAGTATCCTTGACTCGAGCAGACTCCGACGCTGGGTGCAGTTCAGCCCGAGTGGCGATGATCCGAGACAGGAAGGCAACAACTCTTTAAGCCCAGACGATGAAGTAACTAATTCATGTAATGATGACGAGTGTACCGACTATGAGTATTTGGAAGAGACCGAGGAGCCCCACTGCAGTACATCTAATGTAACGCCTCACGAGTGGCAACCCCGATTTGGGTGGCAACCCCGGTCTCCTCGAAATGGTGGTGGCCGAAAAATGACAGTTCAACTGTTTCCGGTGTAATTTGATTATTATTTCGATTGGTGCGATTCTGTCCACATGTGACAGAAGTTAATCTAAAAATAAATTCATCATCCGAGTCGGATTATAGTATATTCAAAATACTATCCCGAACTTCGGAGTGTATATATGTAATGTAAAAAAGAATGAGAGGTACTATAAGAAAATGTACCCAAAATTCTGGAGCAAATGAAAAAATGCTCATTGAAAATAGTTCACATGTATAAATTAAAAGATATAACTTAATAGGTTACAGCGCTACACAAAAGGAAAAGTTAGAAAAAATAGCAATGCGGTTTGAAGGAAACATGAAGCCATAAAATGCTTGTTTGTTTCGTTAATACTCTGAACTTTGTAAGATATGGCACTTTATTATTTGCAGTAGTTTGCAAATATTCACTAATGGTTCTAAAATCGCAAACATTTTCGTGGGATGTTTTTGTTTGATTTCGAATTGAAAATACATTACGATCATATTGTACCGAAATAAGTGCGGTATCTTTGCATTTTTGTAATTGAATTCCTCATTAGAACATGTAGTCCCTCTATTTTAGCGTATCAACAGTTCATATGGCTTCATACCATGTAAATGCGCCATGAAAATTCAACTTGCTATAATTTCATATGCTTAACAGTATCACAACAGTATGTTTACAGTATCTCCCCATAACTTTTCATATGAAAAAGTTTATTATATGCATCCCACTCGATATCATTGAATTCCTCATTAGAACATGTAGTCCCTCCATTTTAACGTATCAACAGTTCATATGGCTTCATACCATGTAAATGCGCCATTATTTTCGACAATTGCATAATAGGAAACCGTATAAATATCGGTTATTGAATCGGCCGTTATCGTTAAATAGTGTCCCGATTTATATAGGGTTCCATTAAATTTAGCCTGCTTGTAACAAAAGATACTATCTTTGGGAAATTTTAATGAACTTTCAATCAAATATAAATCAAAGTTTTTATGCTCATTTGTTTTTTCGTATTGCAAATTATTATCTTTTTCTTGTAATATGCTATAGGCGAATTTCAGTTGAAACTTTATAGACACTGACCAAAGAAAATGTTTCCTACTATTGGTTACTTTTGAATAGGTTTTTAGTTCACGCTGTTTTGCTTCGAATCTAAAGCTCCAATAAAATTTCGGTGGACCCGAATATCGAATTACAGTTGGATAATGAATTTGGTTATGGTGTTTCGGTTTCAAAGTATCATTGAATAGTTCTATATATTTTCTGTTATGTTGAGCAATCAGACTTTCAATTTCTTTAATTTGTTGCTCATTAAAACTTGGTCTAAGAAGATAATCTATAAGTTTAATTAAATCGCAATGAAATGTCCGCACATCATCATTTGCTGGGATAAGGTGCCCTATAATTAAGGGTAAATAATGAAAAAGTGTCCACATTTCTTTTGCAGTTGTGTTTAGTTCTTTCCGCTTTATGTGAGAAAAAGATATGTATTTACAAATGTTAGATGCATCTGTTTCTCCATATGAAAACGTTTTTTTGTAGAAAATGCAATTCATCAAGTGTGAAAAAAATATTTTGGATGTAATAGTTTATTATATTAGCAAGATCGTAATGTACAACACCTTCAAAGATGTCATGGATTATGTCGACTGCATAGTTTTCTGTAAGATAAAATGAAGGAATTCCATTGAGCAACGAGTTTTTCATCACGCCATAACATTGAATTCTAACATGCTCATAGTTTTCGACATTTCTCAGAGACAATGAATTCCCTTCGCATAAGCGTTAAAAGTTTTTGCCTTTGAATCCATGAATTATTGGCGGCAAAAGATTTACTGAAACCAAGGATCTGATTAAGGCCAAGGTTATCACCTAATACAGTCCTAAAACAAAATACTCTGTTGTAAGTATTTTGATCAAAGAACTCATTGTCAGATCACTTCCAAATTTGTTGTGATGTTCGGCTTTAATCATATATATGCTTTATAGTTTTGATAAATTTTCCACAGTCGGGAAATATATGTTTAAAGCAGTCACTGTTTGTGATTTAGTATGCGATCCAAGTGGATTATTGACTTCAAAATCATCAACATATAAGAAAAACGGAATAGTAACTTTTGCTTTAAAAGAAGATTATTTTATTACGCCACAATTCTACCTGAACAAAATTTTTTAAATTATTACAATCAGCGTAATATTGTTCTGTTTTTTTTTTCAAGCATTTCTCTAGAACTTGTGGATCCTCAAGCATTTTTTTCATTTGAAACTCGGTTGGCAGTAATACTCCACCATCTACATGTTCTTCAAGGACATTTTAACCACATCTGCTCTTATTGACAACGGATCGATTTATATCAAATTTAGTTGGCTTTTTATACAAATTACTCTCTTCTAAATGTTTAAGAAACTTATATTTAAAAGAAATATCAATAAAAGGATTTACAATATTATCAAAAAGTTTTATACTATGTCCCCACCGGAGCTAACCACGTGTTGAGTTGGCTATCCCAATAACTCACTTGATTTAGAGTAGTTAAGCCATATTAAAATGACAGCACTTAACCATTTCACTGAGATGGTTAAAAGCTAACCAGCCCGAAACCACGTCGAAAGTTTGATACAACCCTGTGTTTTTCCGCCATCTGTATGTAGGTAATTAGCGTTAAAATGTAAAAAATTCGTTCCCTACTAGTGTTTGGATTTAACTAAATCAGATTTCAAATTTTTTTCAAAAACCGGAGTAATTCTAATCCGCTTGACTTCAAATCTATTCCGTTTTTTTTTCATTCATGTTGGGCGCCGTTTTTTGAGTATTCACCACCGATTTCAGTAAAAAATTTAAAGTTAGCCAAATCTCACTGTTAAAAAGTAACTCTTTCATAGCAATGCGTCAATAAAGTAACTTCGTTATTTTTTGCTGTATGTCTGTAGAAATGGGCGGATGCAGAACTTTACTTAAGTTGTTAAAAAATATATGTAGAATGGAATTTATATAAAGTAGAAAAGGTTTGGATCCTATTGCTTTTTAAAAAATTAAGTGTTAAATATGTTCTACTTGATAGAAAATGCTAAAAATTACCTAAATATATAACATATTATCCATACATTGCCTCGCGTTCTTATTTCTGCATGAATAGAAAATATTTAAGTCAAACAATTAATGTCCGAAACGAAAATAAAAAAATCAATCTAGTACGAAAAATTTGTTTTTGGTCAGATTTTTACAGCGATTTAGTCCTGAATCGAGTTTTGGAGGTCCGAACATTGTTCTCTACATTTGTACTGCTTTATAAACCTCAAACCGAAGTGTGGACAACAATAGTTAGTGATGTGGTTAAGTTCGATTTGAGATGGTTAACTTTTTGGTGGAGACATGGTATTAAAATATCTTCAGAATATTCAACACATAAATCATATATGACCTTTTTCAACCAATTCAATAGTGGCTGTACAACAAACTCATTAATGCTATCTAGCAAAATCGGAACATTACATCTTGTGAAATTGTTATTATTGTACAATGATGACGTGAATTCACAAACTCTTTTTTTAACTCTTGTTTTAGATCTTCTTCATATAGTACCCTATTTTCTTGTTCCAAATTATTTTCAATTTTCGTGTTTTGAACTTCTAAGGAAGAATTATTTTCGATTACTGGAGTGGTTTCTATCTCCATATTGACAATCTCTTCATTTACTGGGGAACAATTTAAGTTATTTCTTAACAAATGATTATTTAAATGCCTTTTATATATTTACGAATGATTCTTTATAAAAGCTTTAGGGGCAGATGTATTGACTTTTATTAATACAGTGAATTATTTTAAGATGACTTATCAAAACGTTAACGGTTGAAAAATTCTTTTTACAAATAAAGCAAAACATTTTGATTACAAATCTTTTTTAAATATATTCCTAATAAATTATTCTAAAATTGTAATATTAATATTATTATTATGATTTTGATTTATAATATTCGCACTTCTGCAGAATATCGTTTTCGCCTTAAAAAGTGATGAAATGGCAAATGTATCATGACAAACGTATGAATTAAAATATCTGTATGTGTTAACTTACCTGCTTTAACTCCTATGTTAATTAAAAAATCACCAAAGAAAACAATAAGGCACTGCCGACTTTTCAGTTTGAGCTCAAAACAATCAATGACGAAGGATAACGAAAGACGTCTTCGCGAAGCTGACTTGATTTGAAATTTTACAAGAACTTTGTTAAATTAAAGAAGTCTCTTGGGTGTTATTGCAAGTTACCTAAGATAGCTTTTTTAAATTTGACAAGAACTTTGTCCCTCTATTTTAACGTATCAACAGTTCATATGCTTCATACCATGTAAATGCGCCATTAGTGTGCGCAGTCAGAATATTGCTCTGCAACTCAACTTCTACATTTTGTATTCCTGCGAGCTGGAGAAATATAACCAGTCGTTTGCAAAAGGATTACTGGTTTGGGGCTTTAAATATTTCTTCAGTCTACAACCACAACATTTTTTTACGATTTATATAAAATAAACTAGAGTTTTTAATTGGTCATTGGTGTGCATATGCAAACATCGATCTGCGCCTCAGCTAATATTTTTCCTTTGCGATCTTTATGAAAAAAACCAATCGCTCGTGTTGGTCTGCCTTGTAATTGGATTATTCGCAGCGCATACGTATGTAACTTTTTGTGCTTGCTAATAAGAGAACCTGTTTAATCGTTGTTGGTCTGCGTTGACATCGATCCACGTCTCAATCCCTTCGTACCTTTTGACTTTACAAAATTGAGGAAAAAAAACCATTCGTCTGCTTAATGGTCTTTAGTCCGCGGTTTTAATCGGTTTTGCGCGTCAAAACCTACATTTGTTTTTGCTTTACGAATTCGAAATTTTGAATTAAACCTCATCGGGGATAGCGTTAGCGAGTCACAACTTGAAGATTTAGGGGGGTCCAGCCGGAATATTTTGTTTTCTTCTTGGTGAAGAAAGATTCATCGGTAATAAGCGTAGTCATGCCAAACACGCGTTCTGGAAGCAAGGGTAGTGCATCAGGTGGCGACGTCGAATGTTTGGACGACTTAAATTCGACAATCCAGCAACAACCAATGGAAGCGGGCGAAACTCAACAAACGACAATGGAGGCGAAACTCAGCATGATGCTGCAGCCGATGCAGGAGCTACAAGCGGAGTTAAGGCAGAGTCAACAACAACAACACGAGATGTTAGCAGCAACCTCTAGAGCACCTAGCAACGTTGGTGTCGAAAGCGTGAACGGTTCGTTGGCAGGGGTATTGAGCGATTTGAATCGGACTTTAGCATATACCAGAGTAACTCAAGGGCGTAAGTTGCACGATCTGCCGGAATTTGATGGGCGTCCTGAAGACTGGCCCATGTTTAAGGAGGCGTTTGCTATGACCACAGAGGAGTATCGTTACAGTGAGCGACAAAATATGATGCGCTTGCAGAAGGCCATTAAAGGTAAGGCAAGAGAGGTGGTCGAATGCCTACTTATTCATAGCAGCAACGTGCCGCGCGTCATTAGTACCCTTGAAGACCTCTTTGGTAGGCCAGAGCAACTGGTAAAAAGCCAAATCGCAAAGATACAGGGTGTAGCTCCTATTGTGGAAAATCGAATTGAACAAATTGTGCCGTTCGCTACCAAGGTACAGAATTTATCCTCGTTCTTACAATCTGCCAACTGCGATCACAACTTATCGAACCCGACACTCATGGATGGGCTGCCGTCGAAGTTACCAGTACAAAAGAGGATCGACTGGGCTAGGCATGCCTTGACCATTGTACCGAGGCCGAACATATGTCACTTCAGCGACTGGTTGCAAGAGCTTCCGAGGTTGGTGGCGAGTGCTTGCGTCAATACGAACTCGGATCCCAGGTAGAGCGGAAGAGTCGAGGGTCGCACGCGTTTCTTCCACACCCAGGACATTAACAGTGGTAACCGTGATGCAAGCACATGTGTTGTATATGAAGGCAGACACGTAATAAGCCGATGTAAGAGGTTCCTTGACATGCAGTGGGGTCAGCGATGGCGTGTAGTCCGACGAAAGCGATTGTGTTTAAATTGTCTGCGAAGTGGCCACAGGAGCAACGATTGCACTGAACAACACAGATGCAATATAGACCGGTGCATGCGGAAGCAGCACGAGCTACTTCACGCTCGCCAGCAAGGAACAACAGATGGACGGCGTCCAATGGAAGCTGCGGCACGGCAACAAGTCTTCACCAGTGCTATTATTCCAAATCCGAGTTCAAGATTGCTGTACAAAATATTGCCAGTGCGGTTGTACGCCAACGGGCGAGTCATAAACAGTTTCGCCCTCTTCGATGATGGTTCGGCAATATCAATGATGAATAGTGACTTGGCTGGACGCCTCGTGGTCAAAGGGCAGAAGCAAAATTTAACGTTGCAATGGTTCGGCGACACCACGGCAACAGAGAAGTTAAGTAGGGTCGACGTACAAATATCCGGGTTTGGTAGGTTTAATAAAAGGTTTTTGTTGCGGAATATCAGAACGGTGAACAACCTTCAACTGCCGGCACAGAGGTACCGTACAAATATCGTCACTTGCCGATCAAGAGATATGATAGAGCGGTCCCGGAACTGTTGGTTGGGTTAGACAACGCACACTTAAGCATCTCAAGGAAGACTGTTGACGAAGGAATGGATGGTTACTCTGTGACACTTACGAAGCTCGGCTGGATTGTCTACGGTGGTAGGAATCGAGGCGTTGGAGAACGGTGCAACTATGTGCACTTTGCAAATGTGGATAACGGTCTAGAGAGGCTCGAGCGTTTGGTGAGTGACTATTTAATTAAGGAAGATCTTAATGTACGCGAAGGGGTGCAGGACTGTGTGGCTGCAGATACAGTCAGAGCTAAAGAGTTGTTAGAAACCACGACCGTGAGAAAGGGTTCCCACTTCGAGACTGGCCTGCTTTGGAGGCAGGAGAATGTGGAACTACCAGATAGTCGAAAAATGGCGGAAAACAGGTTGTTGGCTCTAGAAAAGAAATTCAAGCGCGATAATAAATTTAAGTCAGCATACGTTCACGTAATGAAGGAATACGAGGCTAAAGGATATACAAGGATACTGACGGCGGATGAGATCCGGACAGGAGGGAAGCGTAGCTGGTTCCTACCACACTTTGGGTTTGGAACGCGAACAAACCTGGAAAGATGAGACTTGTCTTTGACGCTGCTGCGGAAGTTAACAATGTATCGCTGAACTCGACTTTGCTTAGCGGACCAGACTTAAACCAACCTTTAGCAACCATCCTAATGAAATTCCGGCAGAGGCAAGTAGGTGTATGTGCGGACATAGTGGAAATGTTCCACCAGGAGAAGATACGCGCCGAAGATCAAGCAGCACAACGCTTCTTATGGAGAACAGACCCTGAACATCCCATCGAAGTCTACACTATGAGCCCGATGACATTTGGAGTCACCTGCTCACCAAGCTCGGCACAGTTCGTTAAGAACAAAAATGCAGAGGAGTTTAGAGTACGGTTTCCTGAAGCGGTGGAGGCCATAGTCAACAACCACTACGTCGACGATTTTGTCCACTATTTCTCCACCGTAGACGAGGCAATCCGAATAACTGAGCAGGTAGTATGGGTTCATAAACAGGGAGGTTTGGAATTAAAGCGCTTTGTATCAAACTCTGAACAGCTAACCGAAAGAATGAATAATAAAGAAGAACGCCCGTCGTACTTTAACCTCGATAGAGATAATGCTGGTATTTTTCAGAAAGTCCTCGGGTTACATTGGGATACGATTAATGATGTTTTCAGATTTGTGCTGTCGTTTGCGAAGGTGGATCCAGTAGTGCTTGCTGGCCAGAGGAGACCAACTAAGCGAGAAGTATTGAGCGTCACCATGTCGGTGTTTGATCCGTTTGGAATGGCGGCGGAGTATACTATGGAAGCGAAGCTCCTCTTACAGTCAACTTGGCGTGTGAGTACCGGCTGGGATGAATATATCTCGGAAGAATTGTATGAAGCATGGCTAAGATGGTTGAAAGCGATCAAGCGTTTGGAAGAAATAAGCGTACCGCGGTGCTACGGATTCCACTTCGAGCAGTTACCAGTTGAACTACACATATTTTCCGACGCGAGCGAAGTAGATTATACAGCAGTAGCATACTGGAGGTCACCAGAGGGAGCAAGTACCGCCAACCCCATACTCATCTCAGGAAAGACAAAATGCGCACCATTGAAGCTTACGTCTATTCCCCGCCTCGAGCTGCAGGCTGCAGTGTTGGCTATGCGACTTCGCAAGAGCATCCTTCAATGTCACGTCAAGATCCCTAAAAGAGTGGTGATGTAGAGTGACTCCAAAACGGTGCTAGCTTGGGTAAAATCTGATCACCGGCGCTATAAACCATACGTGGCTCATCGCGTGAACGAGATCTTAGAGGCTAGCAACGTTAATGAGTGGCGATGGATTCCAGGCGCCTTGAATCCGGCTGATTGGGGAACACGTCCGAGGGCAGACAAAAGAAATTCGACCTGGATCGGTGGTCCGAAGTTCCTACCACAAGATGAACACCTGTGGCCGCCGGACGAGGTGAGTCCGAATACGCAAGAGGAACTTCGCTCAAAATTCTCAGTTTTTACAGTTAAGATCAGCATTTCCATGTTTATGAAATTCTCGACGCTGATCCGCATGACCAGAGTAGTAGGTTGGATTCTGCGATTCCGAAACAACTGTAGGAAAGACGTAAGCAATAGAATCTACGGAGGACTAAGCGCTACGGAAGTAAGAAGAGCTGAAATTGCGATAATTCGTGCAGTACAACAGGAGAACTTTGCTGAGGCATATTACCCGCTGATGGCGGGAGAGAATTTGGAACGGCGCAGCTCACTGAGAACCCTCACACCGGCGCTAGATGAAGTAAGAGTGATACGGGTAGGGGGACGAATAGATGCTGCAACAGCTATCCCCCCACATTCACGTCGGCCGATAATACTGCCGAAGCGCCATCACGTCACCGAACTCGTGGTAGATTACTATCACAAAATCTGGAAGCATCAAAATGAAGGCACGATAATCGCGGAGATACGGCGGTGATATTGGATTCCACAACTTAGAGCAGAGGTGCGTCGTGCTGCGCGAAGATGTCAGGTTGCGTAAGGGAAAGGGCCAAGCCGAATCTCCCACAAATGGGCCAACTTCCGGTAGATAGACTTACACCCTTCGTAAGGCCATTTACATACGTCGGTCTGGACTACATGGGTATGTTTACAGTCGCGTTTGGCAGAAGAAGCGAGAGGCGTTGGATCGCGCTATTTACTTGCCTTACGATCGGAGCAGTACATTTTGAACTCGCCAAGGATCTGTCAACGGATGGATGCCTGTCTCATGTGCATACGAAACTTTATAAACCGCCGAGGAACACGAGTGCGCATCCGCTCCGACAATGGCACAAACTTCATCGGAGCTGACAAAGAGTTGGGACGCCAGAGGATTGAGTTCGAGAATGGCAAAATATCTAATGCACTGGCGAACAAACACATCGAATGGGTTTTCAATTGCCCCCTGAATCCCCATGCTGGTGGCTGCTGGGAGCGACTTGTCCGTAGCGTGAAACGTACAATGGGACATGCGCTGTCGATGAAACCCTTCAAGAGCACTGTTTGTACTGCCTCATGTGCGAGGCAGAAAACATAGTTAATGCACGACCGTTGACGCACATACCACTAGACGAATACACTGACGAACCGCTAACCCCTAACCATTTTCTCCTAGGTGCTCCAAACTCCGAACAAACGCCACATCCACACCAAGAAAAGATGATCCCGACCAGAAAACAGTGGTACAAGGTTCAACAGATGCAGCACAGATTCTGGAGAAAGTGGAGTACTTGCCCGACTTGACGAGGCGAACAAAGTGGTACGGTGTACAGAAGCCACTAGCCGTAGATGACATTGTCCTGCTCTGCGACGGAAACATGCATCGATCGAAGTGGCCGACCGGGCGGATTGTCCAAGTGTTCCCAGGTGTCGATGGACAAGAAGAGCCGCGCGAGTGCAAACACGGGACGGCGTATACAAACGCCCAGCATGCATAATGGCCAGGTTAGATGTTGGTGGACCTGGTTAGATCCACGGAGGCGGGGATGTTGGCGCGGCTTAGGAGTTAATAAAACATAATTGAATTTTTTGTAAGATGGCAATCCTAATTGTATCGTAAATTGTATGTAAAATCTTGTGTTAGTAGCAACGCCATGCCAAAACTGTGTAAACGATATGACAGCCATTATGTGCAAAGAAAATAGCGGCATTCGTGGCTGGCATATCGGAGGAATCACACAAAAGTGTAAGTAGAATTTTGTAAATTGTATTAATGTAACTAATTTCAATTTTTCTAAAGGAAATAAAACATTCCAGTTATTATTACATGCCAACGAAGATTGTGGATTGAGTGTGACAAAATGTAGACGGCGTCGTTTTCCAATTTTGTATGGAAATCTACAACAGCACAGATTTTAGGGTTAGAAAACGTCTTAAAATGTAGACGTCTACATTTTGAGACACTATTTGGAACAAACTGTGAACACCTCAACTGTTTTCAACAGCACTGATAAGTGATCAAATGCAGAAATACAATATTGTGCTCCGCCGCTAACGCATATCTCTGCATTTTTAGCTTGATGTGCTACCGAACCATGATTCAATGATACAAGGTTGGATAACCTGGCAGTTGTCTCGCTCCCGCATTCTGCCTTAGCCTGTGTTGCCTTCTTTTTTGATTTATAAAAACTACTACTAAAATACAAGGAGAAATATTGTCTTCGTATAAAAAGTTCAACAGGCAAAATTGCCGATATTTTCATCGATTGTTTCGAGGAAATTCATTTTCCTATTGAGCAAATTCAAGTATGGCAAAAAATCAAATATAATGGGTATATTTTGAATTACAACAATAATTTACATATTTATTTTGCACAATGTAGCGTTTTCCAACAAGTGCAGCCGTTGCAAGTAAGTTTTGTATGCTAGTATCCCTGTATCAATCCACGTATGGTAGTACACATATTAATAAATATATTCTCTTGTGAAGGTCAGGATCATTTGGGTGTCCGTCCACGTTTGCTGATGCATGTATTTTTACCACTGCAGCCTTTGGGTTGATCCTTTGCATATATACAAGTAAGTATACCACTCCATAAAAGCGAAAGTGGAAATATTAATAAAGGTATTTTCTTGTGCTGATTGTGACTGATTGCAGAAAAAAGTACGCAACATTACAAAAAATTAACATTTTTAAAAAACGAAATGTAATGTATTGAAGACATATTTTTGAAGTTTAACCGATATAATGATTAACAAGACTGATTGGAGAAAAAAGTAAAAAACATTCCACAAAAATTAGATTTTTAAATAACCAAATGTAATTAAATTGCGATATTGAAGATCTAACTTTTAAATGTAACCAATATAATGATTAGCAAGACTGATTGGAGAAAAATGTAAAAAACGTTACTAAAAAGTTTAAATTAAAAAAAAACAAAATGTAATTCAATTTAAGATATTGAACATGCAATCTTTAAATGCAACAAACATAATACTTTTTAAAAGATTAATTCATATGCATTAAATCAATTGCATTTTTACCATTTGTATAATTCTTCATATAGTCCCTTTCAATAAAGGATTTGTTTGAATTCCATTAATTTTGTTAAATATATACTGGAATATCAATGAAACCATGGTTTATTTTGAATATTTGGGAATATTTCTTCAAAGACTTCAAAGATTTTTCTTTGGCAAGAATTTTATGTGAATATCCATTTATTTCATTTTTAATATTTATGTGGCCATAAAAAATTAATTCATTTTCTATTGTGTAGATCAGTGGAATCTTCTTTATATATTTAATTCAATCTATACTATATATAAAACTCAAACCCAAAAGAGCGTGAGAGCAAAACAGCCGATATACTGGGTCGATTTCTATGATTCAAGTTTTAAAATTACATATTTCTACCACAGTCGGAAATAGCAGTATTTAAAAAATGAAATTTTTATAATAAGTATGTTTAATTAAAGTATTAAGTTGATCAACAATACCAAGCATTGCTGAACCGTTTGCCTTTCGCGCGTTTGTGTTTAGAGAGCATCAACAAACCCCATACATATTTCTCTCTATTCTCTTCTCTTTTTATATTCAGCTAGCACAGCGCAAAAATAAAAAAAAAGAACCTTTGCCAGCTTCAGGCATGCGCAAAGCGTAACTTATGTACAAGCAGCGCTGCGCCCAAAACGAAATTCATGTATGTATGTACAAGCAGCGCTGCGTTCATAACAAACAAGCACTGTACATCGTGCATTTCGTTTGACAACTGTTTTGGTTTTTCTTTTACTTCAAAATGCCGCTTGCTGCGATATCGGCACATGCTCACTGTAAGCTTCTTGGTGTGGCATACATATGTACATACATTGATCTTCAGATTGAAGATGAAGTTAGCGTTTGCATTGCTGTAGATGCAGAATAAATAATAGCAAAGAAATGTCTGTTTCGCTTCCTGCAAATTCTGCACAAAACAAAACTCAACAATGTTAGTTCAACAAATCAACATTCAATCAATCCAATTAGATTTATGGGAATCCTGCCTCTGTATAGCCGAATTCCAATTTTCCAATGATGTACATATGTATGTCTATTTGTTGGGCTTCATAGGAATGCGGCACATTGTTTTTGCGAACTTGATACATTAGCAAGTGCGTTAAGGCTGAGCGCTGCGCGTAAAGCGAAATTTGTAGTGTTGCCAAGTTTTGAATTTGAAAAAGCACTAAAATCCAAGAAAAGTCGCGTTTTTTCTCGACAAAATCACCAAATTTTTTATTGGATGATTTAATGGACTTAGTATGCATACAAAATTTTATTGTAGGTATGCCGATTCACATTAATAAAAATTAATGCTTCTTGCTCGGCGGTCAAAGATTCGTTATTCATTTTACTGCTAGAAGATACTGGTGCTTTTTTAATATTCGTAAAAAGTATAAGAAATTCAGCCCAAATTAAAGGTCTAAAGCTCGATTCCTGGTCTCAGAAACATGGACGTTTTTGCAGGCAATGGCAAATTATCTTATTTAATTCTGGCATGATTGAAAGTGCTGCCACTTATTTTTTTGACAAACATATGCTCTTTCGCTTATGATTGTCATTGTACCATGATTTTGTTTCCATTTTTGTAAAGTTCCTTACGAAAATTCCAATTGCTCTAAATTTAACTTCCATTTTTGTTTCAGACAGTTTTAATGTCTTCAAAGCAAAACAAAAACTCAAAAATTTTCGCGTTTTGAATTAAGAAAAGCACTATGTTGGCAACAAGGGAAATTTGTGTACAAGCAGCGCTGCGTTCAAAACAAAGAAACACTTTACATCGTGTATTTCGTTTGACAACTGTTTTTTTTTACTTCAAAATGCTGCTTGCTGCGATATCGGCACATGCTCACTGTAAGCTTCTTGGTGTGGCATACATACATACATTGATCTTCAGCTTTTCCTTTATTTCATAAAGATGAAGTTCGTTAAAAAAGCAGTTGCCGCTGCGCAGCAGGAACCTTAATTTACGTCGCTGTAGTAGCATACAGAATAAATAACAGCAAAGAAATGTCTCTTTCGCTTCATGCAAATTCTGCAAAAAACAAAACTCAACAATGTCAGTTCAACAGATTAACATTCGATCAATCGAATTAGATTTTTATACATGCATACATATGTACATGTTCATGTTTTTTATGGGAATCCTGCCTCTGTCTAGCCGAATTCCATTTTTCCACAAACAAACAACAGCAAATCAATGATGTACATATGTATGTATGTCTATTTTTTGGGCTTCATGGGAATTCGGCACATTGTTTTCGCGAAGTTGTTAAGTTAGCAAGTGCGTTAGAGGCTGAGTTTTTTGACTTATAAAAAGTGCAATTTCGTTACTAAATATAAAAAAAAAATCTTTAAAATAACAGAATAGTGGGACGTGGTTAAAAATGCCTAAAGCTAAAACAAATTTGTCAAGACAATCGAGAGCCGCAAGGGCGATGGCCCGTAATCGGAGATTAGTAGCGGCTGCGCGAGTAGAAACGATGCCTGCAATCGGAATTAGATCCGCGTTTATTTATCGACCTCAAATCAATTATATAGGTGATTTTTACAAAAAAAAGCCTATCTACACATATCAGTGCCGTACCTATCAGTGTCAGTGAAAAATATAATATCGTTGCCCCAGTCCCAAATAGAGTTGTTCAGACCGTCCGGCACAGTGCCGTTTTTTACCGTCAGTGCAGTTTTATACACTCTAAAAACTGCACGTAAAAGTGCTACTGATAAGTGTTTATTTTCAAACAAAATCTGTGTAAGTATACGCATAAGATGTTCAAGAATACACATGAAATGTTTAAAATTGCAAATGCTTTTAACGCAAAAATACATTCCCTACTAAAAATAAAAATTTAGAACATTTTATGTGTAATTTTGTTTTACGCATGAAATTTGGTATGTAAAAGTAAACAGGCAGTGTTTAATTTTATTAACACGGTGTCTAAATTTGCACACATTAGAGGAGAGGAAACTGGTATCCTTTCTTAGTATGCGTTAATTTAAAAAAAAAACTTTTAAAGCAAATTTTAAACATTTCATGTGCAACCGTGTAATTGCGAATCTTAAGAAAATTCTATAGAAATTTTTGTAGTTACGTTTAACTTATGATTTAACTATACTTTAAAATAGGTAAATTAACTGCTCTAAGGGCCAAATTCACAGTGCTGTACTGAAAATCTGTAGTTAACTGCCGATTCTGAGTTAACTACGCACAGTGAATTTGGCCTTAAGTGTTTATAATTCAACAAACAAATTTCAAATTTGTTCTACGCCACACATATCGCACACCGTCTTCAAAAGAGTCACAACTCAAAATAATACGTTTGTCAGAAAATGCGAAAAACTATTTCTTAGCACGTGATAATAATATGGGCAAGTCGGCTTTACCATAGGTTTTTTTAACAAATTATAACAAAAAATTGCTCCAGCTTTTGCTGAAAGGTAAATAAAAGCTCTGTGTACATTTTTAGCGTATGATCTCAAAAATTCCAAATTTTGAGTTGTGACTCTTTTGAAGACGGTGTGCGATATGGTAAGTAAAAGTTAAAAAGCAGTATTTAAATTGATTAACATGGTGTGCAAATTTGCATACATTAAGAGAGGAAACTGGTTACTTTTTTTAATATGCTTAAATTTAAACAAAAATTTTTTAGAGTGTAGTTAACTCGGCAATGGTTTGTTTGTGTATTTCACTGACGAGCTGACGGTATTCTATTGCAAGTGTTGTTGTTTTTGTTGGAGGGAAAATTAATCGAGTGGGTACGGAATTATCCAGAATTATATAATTTGGCAATAATTGCCAATTGATCATTAGTAAAATAAGCCATCTTGGTGTCAATGAACTTCATTTTACTGAAAGTACCGGACGACATACTACGGATGTGTGTGAATTGGTATCACTGATCGATGCTGATTGGCAATAATACTGAACTGATACGGCACTGATTTGTGATGATAGATCTTTACTTTTATTATTATAACCAATGGATTACAACACATTATAAGTACATACATATGTATATGTAGGTGATCCGCTTCTATCAATTGGGGAAATGACACACATATGTTTGCAATGCAATGCGAAAAAATGGCGAAAGGAAACGAAGGGAATGTGTTGCAGTAGTGGCCGAGTTCGACTTCATGATATGTCTGAACCTCCAGACATACTCACAGCTTTGTTAAGCCGAACGGATGAAATGTCAAGCCATTTTCTAAAAAATATAAGGAAATACAACGGCTGTTTTGCAATGACATCGTTTGGTGGTAAAGAAGTTAGAGAAGGGAATTATATGCCTACTTACAAAGTTCATGGTCAGGTTTACCACCTTATTGGTAGCTTGCTACCAGCAGCGCAAACGACGCCACAATTTCTGCAAATATATTTTACTACCGAAGCTGAACAGCTTTCTTTGCGGCAAACTGCCGCACCCGCTCTTAGAAGAGATATTTGAGAATCTTTGCAGCGAATTCTTCACGAAAATAATGCTTACTTGCGAAGTTTGAAGACGGCAATGGAATGTATGTCTACTAGCGATGAAAATTACAGGATTGTGATCCATGCTGAAAAACGTCCTGCCAATGAACATCGCGGTCGATATAATGCCCCTACTACAAACGAGGTTGCGGTATTAATAGTTGACGGAAGTACTGGTCCCCGTGATATTGTGTTACGATCGCGCGATAATAGTCTTCAGCGGATATCGGAACTTCATCGGTCTTATGATCCCTTACAATATCCAATAATGTTTTTAAATGGCGAAGATGGTTACAGCATTGACATTCCTCAAGTTTCGCCAATAACTGGGGAGGTTGTTCCATCACAATTAGTGTCCTGTATGCAATATTATTCATATAGGCTTATGACAAGAGAAAACAACTTTAACAGCTTACACAGGTATGGGCAACTCTTCAATCAGTATTGTGTAGATATGGCTGCAAAAATGATCACTGAGCGCTTAAATTTTATACGGGCTCATCAAAGGACGTTACGTGTCGATAATTACGTGCACTTAAGAGATGCTGTAAACGAAGACGCTAACCCGGAAAATGTAGGCCAATTAGTTATTTTACCCTCCACTTTTACGGGGTCGCCCAGATACCTCCATGAGCGCACACAAGATGCGCTGTTGTATGTACGACATTATGGAAGACCCGATTTATTTGTAACCTTTACATGTAACCCGGACTGGAGTGAAATAACACAGCAATTGTTTTCTGGTCAACGCGGAAGCGAGCGCCATGATATTGTAGCAAGAGTCTTTCATTTGAAATTACATCAGCTAATGGATATAATAACCAAACAGAACATATTTGGGTCAGTGAAGTGCCACATGTTTTCAGTGGAATGGCAAAAGCGGGGACTACCACATGCCCACATCTTGATTTGGCTGGCCGTTAAAATACGACCCGATGAGATAGACAGTATAATTTCAGCGGAAATCCCTAACAATCACGAAGATCCTTTGTTGTATGAAATAGTATGCAAAAATATGATCCATGGCCCCTGTGGCTCGCGAAATCTCACCTCACCATGCATGGTAAATGGCCAATGTTCTAAAAGATTTCCACGTGAATTCCTTCAGCACACACAAACACTCATATGTTAGCTTCTAATGGTTGCACAGTCGATAATACGTGGATAGTTCCTTATTGCCCCATGCTCTCGAGATGTTTCGCAGCGCACATTAACGTAGAATATTGCCATTCCGTGCAAGCAATTAAATATATATGCAAATACGGGCAGCGACGCAGCTACATTTTCTGTTCAGGATAGACATGATGAAATAAAAAATTTCTTAAATGGGAGATATCTAAGCACTTCTGAAGGAATTTGGAGAATACTAGGATTTTCGATCCACGAACGTTATCCAACAGTCACACATCTGGCTGTGCATTTGGAGAATGGGCAAAGGGTTTATTTTACTCCAAATACTTTGAACCATGTTATTCAGAATCCACCGGAAACAACTCTTACTTCGTTTTTCAAACTATGTACGACTGATAGCTTCGCGAAAACTTTGCTTTATAACGAAGTTCCAGCATATTACATTTGGACGAATAAAAAGTGGAAACGAAGGAAACGTGGACAAGATGTACCTAATTACCCAGGGATCAAGCAAGACACCGCTTTGGGAAGAGTTTATACAATACATCCTAATTATTCGGAATGTTTCTATCTCAGACTCTTATTACATTCTGTTCGAGGTCCCACATCTTTTATGGATTTAAAGAAAACTTTACCGTGCAGCATGTCAAGCCCGAAATTTGCTTCAGAACGATACACACTGGAAAGATGCTTTATCAGACGCAACAATTTCGGCAAGCGCAAACAAATTGAGAGAACTATTTGCAATAATCCTAATTTTTTGTGAAGTTTCGGATCCAATTGGATTGTGGAACATATTTCGGAAAAATTTATGCGATGACATTTTGCATAATACGAGGAGGCAAAGTAATAACCCTAATATTAACTTCAATAATGATATATTCAACGAAGGGCTTATTCTTATCGAAAATATAGTTTTTTCACTGGGTGAAAAACGGCTTAGAGACTTTGGATTGCCAAGTCCCAATCGAGAAAGTTCATACTTAGCCAACCTCTATTACATACGAGAAACATCCTACAACACTACTGACCTGAATAGATTTGTACAAGAGAACGAACCAAAACTTACTTCAGAACAGCGATTAATATATAATGAAGTCATAGCTAACGTAAACCAAAACATAGGAAATGTTTACTTCATAGATGCACCTGGGGGAACGGGTAAAACCTTTGTTACTTCATTGCTTCTAGCTAAAGTTCGTAGCGAAAATAAAATTGCAATCGCAGTGGCGTCCTCGGGAATTGCTGCCACGCTTTTGAGTGGAGGAAGAACTGCTCATTCCACTTTCAAACTACCACTCAGCATTTTACCGGAACAAAGCTGCACATGTTCGATAAAAAAAAATAGTGCCGCTGCTAAGATTCTTCAGCAGGCATCACTGATTATATGGGACGAGTGTACGATGTCCCATAAGTCTCATATTAATGCCGTCAATACAACTCTTAAGGACTTGAGATCATCTGATGCGGTAATGGGCGGAATTAGTTTTGTGTTCACAGGCGATTTTAGGCAAACACTACCTGTGGTTCCGAGAGGCACACGAGCTGATATCGTTAATGCTTGCTTAAAAGCTTCGGAAGTTTGGCCATATATAAAAAAATTGCATTTATCAGTTAACATGCGCGCGTACCTCAGTGTAAATAGCTGCTCTGAAGTATTTGCTCAGTACCTTCTACAAATAGGCAACGGTTCAGCAACTATAACACGCAATGGGTATGTTACCATGTCGGATATCGTAGGAACCTGCGTAAGAAGTATTGATGAGCTTATTGATAATGTTTATCCAAACATTGCAAACATACAAATTATTAATTCCAATTGGCTTTGCGAACGTGCAATTGTCACTTCGAAAAATTCGGCAGCAGAAGATATCAATGAAGCAGTATTGAGCAGAATTTCAACAGAATACAAACTCTATAAGTCTGTAAATTCAGTAACTGACCCCAACGATGTGGTTCATTACCCTGTGGAGTTTCTTAACTCCTTAAACCCCGCAGGTATGCCTCCACATGAGCTAAAACTTAAAGCTGGAACACCCGTAATTCTTTTACGCAATCTTAAGCCACCCGAGTTGTGTAATGGTACGCGTCTTCAAATCATACGTTTTTTCCCCAATCTTATAAAGGCAAAAATTTTGACCGGTCCGGCAACGGGAGAAATAACGATGATTACAAGGGTACCAATGATCCCAACGGATTTGCCATTTACGTTTAAACGTGTCCAGTTTCCAGTAAAGACATGTTTTGCCATTACCATTAATAAGTCCCAAGGGCAGACCTTTAACGTTGTCGGCATTGATCTCCGTAACGAAGTGTTTACGCATGGCCAATTATATGTGGCACTTTCACGTATCGGTTCATCACAAAATCAAACTTTTCTTATTCCCGGAAATGGAAATGGAACGCAAAACGTTGTTTTTACTGAAGTGTACAACAACTGAAATGTAAATACCTCTATTTTATAATCATTACTACTTCATTCTTCTAATTTATGCTGTACACTTCTTATATGAAAAAAGTATAAAATACATCCATAAACACATATCTATATTTTAAAGCCTTTTATTATTAAATGGGGTGTTCACAGTTCGTTCCAAATTATGTCTGAAAATGTAGACGTCTACATTTTGAAACATCTTTAGCATCAAACTGTGAGCACCCCTTTCTAGCAGTCGTCGCAAAATCGTCTCAAAACTTTGCTGGTGTTGCCAGACATTTCCTCTTTGCGTGCATTTTTTATATATCGCCTTTCGATTTTGTTTCTGAAAAATTGTAATTATTGAACTTAATTACCAATTCCTAATATTTGTTATTTCTTTTCCTTGATTTGTTTCTTTTCATCAGAAATTGCGCTCAAATTAAATGCAAATACAGAAAACGTGCCCAATAAATAAAAAAAATGCGATTAGTATTGCCATAATGCAACCCTGCTGCGAGGTTGCAAAATGTAGACGCGTAAAAAACATACCTTTGAGTGTGACAAA
>NW_023459481.1:6238-7374 GCF_013731165.1 Rhagoletis pomonella | reverse complement strand
TTGTCGCTAACTGGCTACAGAATCTCTCCCCTGAAAGGCTTCTTCATTCGTCAAAGTATTTTTCTTGAACCTTGGACCGACTAAGGTTAAAACTGATAAAATAATATTTTTCTGTGGCGATAAGTTCAAGTGTTTTAGCCGATATCATATAAATTAGTAATGAAAGTTTTTTCTAAACCTGAAATGCATATAATGGCGGGGGTTTAATGTAAATAATCGGTATCGGATACCGAAAAGGAAGTATAGGGTACCGAAATCTTTTTTAAGTATTGGGTACCTAGTATTGGGGACAATTCAGCACATCAATAGTCGCCCTCATTCTCGCCGCTCTCAGTTGTCAACTCTACGATGACGTCACGCTAAAATTACTCTCACGAATTCTGCTGCAATCGGCGCAATCTTGTATTCTATCATTCTTGAAGCATACCGAAACAACGCGGTGTTAACGCTGAGCGGTTGGAAAAATCCGATTTTGACAGGGCGTTAGGTATTGAAGTTGGCTGCAGAAAACGGTGAAACTGTCATTTTCGTGTGACACACAAACAAACCTATGCTTATTGTTGGTGTTATTTCTGCATTTGACGTAGCGTTGACGCTTTTTTTAGGTATGGCACTTCGGCGCTAGCGCTAGGCGTCAAAAACCGCTCCGTCCAACGCTTTTGTTTAGGTATGGCAGTAATTGCCAGCTGAAAATTTCTCAGTTTAGTGCTTGGTAACGCAGCGCGGCATTGCGCCATTCCGCTGAACCGAGGGTGGTGCTACTGGAGCTGATACAATAATTTCCAACACGGTGGCGCTGTGGCGCCAGTAACGCAAACAACGTAAAATATCGAGAAGCGCATTTAACAGAGCCCAAAGACAAAAGAAATTTAACAGAAATTTTCTCATCAATGTAAATGGATTTTTGGTCTTGTTAGACAACGAAATGCCGATGGCTTTTCGCATTTTTGTTGAATCAATTTTTATGCTTCAAACTGGATAATTATTTAAAATAAATGCATGCTCAAAAGCCAGAAATCATTCTTGCTATATATGTACACAATTATATTAAAATTATATGCAGAGCTGGCCCCAGACATATTTCTAATCTCTGTTTCTTAGAGTTCGGAATTGACTCGCCTGAATTCAAAGAAGTT
>NW_023459481.1:0-6138 GCF_013731165.1 Rhagoletis pomonella | reverse complement strand
ATCATTCTTGCTATATATGTACACAATTATATTAAAATTATATGCAGCATAATTAATTTTTTATTGAAAGTTGCACTAATCGATGCGCTGAATAAGTATGTATAAAATGCAAATCGTCAATATTTCGACTATGAATATGCCCCAATACTTTTGGAGACAAAATCAAAGCATGTCCCACGCATATATATGTATGTACTTACTCCAAACTCATTTATTGATAACGTTCTTGCGCACATGCATACGTACATATGTAGGTACACTGATATCTACTAC
This sequence comes from Rhagoletis pomonella, assembly GCF_013731165.1. Classification (NCBI taxonomy): domain Eukaryota; kingdom Metazoa; phylum Arthropoda; class Insecta; order Diptera; family Tephritidae; genus Rhagoletis; species Rhagoletis pomonella. The sequence continues at coordinate 5,865 of NW_023459481.1, read as the reverse complement.
TGACGGCAGCATACGTACAAATCTACATAATTACTCGCATATTCATCAGAATATGTTAAATTCCATGCTCTGGCTGTTATTTAACATTCTCTGGCTGCGCTTCGCTCGTTCAGTTGGCTCTGCAAAAAGAAAAAACATGGCGCAATTGCGCTGATACAGGGTATGGCGCTGGCTTCGTGGTATCAGCGCCCGAAAATATGCTGGGTTACACAGTTCACTAATGGTTCGGTAGCACGGTACAGTGAACAAAGGTGGCGCCGTCAGTGGTACCGCTACTTTGGTTTTGCCGATTTTGACAGTTGTAGTAACTTGTAAATAAACCTGTGTTTACAAATCAGCGACAAAGAGAATTTTAATTATAAGTGAAAAATCAGTGTAAATGGTGTTATTTTGCAACTTCAGAGTGATTTTTGAGTTAAGAACTGCGTAAAAACTGATAAAATGAAGTGCCGTGTGTTAAATTTCGACAGCCGTTAAGATGCGAGATGCGTAGATGATGCAAGTGTAGCGCTGTGACGAATCGCTGCATTTTGTGTGCATAGGGCACGGTAAAGCCGTTCTCGAAATGTATCTTTATTATTATATTGACGGCATTGCATCACAATGACTTCGCTTCTGCTCCAAGCATTCTCCTTTAGTAAGTTAACTAATCAATCCCGCTGAGATGCTGCCGCAGTTTGCTGCATCAACCTTAATTGCAAAGCAATGGAGTGCGCTAAAACGTTTGCTGCAGCAGCTTCGATTGCAAAGCACTCGATCGAGTGCACTAAAACGTTCACTTTTCTCTAATAGATTATGTGAAAATGCAATATTTTCGCATTTAGCAAAATTAAACACTTTTTTCGCTGTAAGCGAATTGTTTTGGCAGTTTCAACTCGTTCTTCGTTTTTGCTCTATTCTTTCTTTACTTGTGGTACACAAATGTCAACGGCCATGACGGCGCAATCTTGTATTCTATCATTCTTGGTTCGGTAGCATGATTCAATAATAGGTGCGTTCGTTTAAAATCTCCAGTAATAACCAACCAACTGCCAAATTCCGGCGAAATGTCATCTGTTCTCTCACAAGAGAGAAATATCAAAAATTGTACGCGAACAGAAAATTTACAGAAACTTGCAAGTTAGACGAACAGCTGATAGAAATTTTGTTTACATTCAAAAGTGTAAAATTTAAAACGTACGTAAAGTCATCAGAAAGTGTTATACTGACACAGTTTATTGATTAAACAAATAACTACTTATTTCTTACAAGTTTAATTAGTCGCATTTTGTAATTTTTAACTTCCAAACCATCATTTTCAATTTTGTGATTTGCGTAAATGCCAACCAGCTATTTTTGATCAGCTGTTTTCCTGTTGGCAAAAATTTTTCCAGCAGAAACCAGCAGCTCCGCTCAAAATGAAATGTCACTTTGCTCTCTCAATTTCCCCTACTTTGCAAGTTTTTTGCGTACGCGAACGCAAAAACTTGTAAGTTTTGGTTAAACATGAACAATTAACAGCTACGCGAACGAAACTAATACAAGGTTGGATAAATATTGACATTTGTGTCAATCGACTGCCTTGTAAGGTTGCATTTAAGAAGGAAAGAGAAGCGGGTCACAATTTCATCCCCTTTTGTGTAAAGGTAGTAGGAAAAGTAAGTAGCCTGGTAGTGCTGAAATGCGTTTTTATATACAAATTGAATTAAATATATAAAGAAGATTCCACTGATCTACACAATAGAAAATTAATTAATTTTTTATGGCCACATAAATATTAAAAATGAAATAAATGGATATTCACATAAAATTCTTGCCAAAGAAAAATCTTTGAAGTCTTTGAAGAAATATTCCCAAATATTCAAAATAAACCATGGTTTCATTGATATTCCAGTATATATTTAACAAAATTAATGGAATTCAAACAAATCCTTTATTGAAAGGGACTATATGAAGAATTATACAAATGGTAAAAATGCAATTGATTTAATGCATGTGAATTAATCTTTTAAAAAGTATTATGTTTGTTGCATTTAAAGATTGCATGTTCAATATCTTAAATTGAATTACATTTGGTTTTTTTTTTAATTTAAACTTTTTAGTAATGTTTTTTACATTTTTCTCCAATCAGTCTTGCTAATCATTATATTGGTTACATTTAAAAGTTAGATCTTCAATATCGCAATTTAATTACATTTGGTTATTTAAAAATCTAATTTTTGTGGAATGTTTTTTACTTTTTTCTCCAATCAGTCTTGTTAATCATTATATCGGTTAAACTTTAAAAATATGTCTTCAATACATTACATTTCGTTTTTTAAAAATGTTAATTTTTTGACATGTTGCGTACTTTTTTCTGCAATCAGTCACAATCAGCACAAATACCTTTATTAATATTTCCACTTTCGCTTTTATGGAGTGGTATACTTACTTGTATATATGCAAAGGATCAACCCAAAGGCTGCAGTGGTAAAAATACATGCACCAGCAAACGTGGACGGACACCCAAATGATCCTGACCTTCACAAGAGAATATATTTATTAATATTTGTACTACCATACGTGGATGGATACAGGGATACTAGCATACAAAACTTACTTGCAACGGCTGCACTTGTTGGAAAACGCTACTTTGTGCAAAATAAATATGTAAATTATTGTTGTAATTCAAAATATACCCATTATTTTTGATTTTTTGCCATACTTGAATTTGCTCAATAGGAAAATGAATTTCCTCGAAACAATCGATGAAAATATCGGCAATTTTGCCTGTTGAACTTTTTATACGAAGACAATATTTCTCCTTGTATTTTAGTAGTAGTTTTTATAAATCAAAAAAGAAGGCAACACAGGCTAAGGCAGAATGCGGGAGCGAGACAACTGCCAGGTTATCCAACCTTGTATCATTGAATCATGGTTCGGTAGCACATCAAGCTAAAAATGCAGAGATATGCGTTAGCGGCGGAGCACAATATTGTATTTCTGCATTTGATCACTTATCAGTGCTGTTGAAAACAGTTGAGGTGTTCACAGTTTGTTCCAAATAGTGTCTCAAAATGTAGACGTCTACATTTTAAGACGTTTTCTAACCCTAAAATCTGTGCTGTTGTAGATTTCCATACAAAATTGGAAAACGACGCCGTCTACATTTTGTCACACTCAATCCACAATCTTCGTTGGCATGTAATAATAACTGGAATGTTTTATTTCCTTTAGAAAAATTGAAATTAGTTACATTAATACAATTTACAAAATTCTACTTACACTTTTGTGTGATTCCTCCGATATGCCAGCCACGAATGCCGCTATTTTCTTTGCACATAATGGCTGTCATATCGTTTACACAGTTTTGGCATGGCGTTGCTACTAACACAAGATTTTACATACAATTTACGATACAATTAGGATTGCCATCTTACAAAAAATTCAATTATGTTTTATTAACTCCTAAGCCGCGCCAACATCCCCGCCTCCGTGGATCTAACCAGGTCCACCAACATCTAACCTGGCCATTATGCATGCTGGGCGTTTGTATACGCCGTCCCGTGTTTGCACTCGCGCGGCTCTTCTTGTCCATCGACACCTGGGAACACTTGGACAATCCGCCCGGTCGGCCACTTCGATCGATGCATGTTTCCGTCGCAGAGCAGGACAATGTCATCTACGGCTAGTGGCTTCTGTACACCGTACCACTTTGTTCGCCTCGTCAAGTCGGGCAAGTACTCCACTTTCTCCAGAATCTGTGCTGCATCTGTTGAACCTTGTACCACTGTTTTCTGGTCGGGATCATCTTTTCTTGGTGTGGATGTGGCGTTTGTTCGGAGTTTGGAGCACCTAGGAGAAAATGGTTAGGGGTTAGCGGTTCGTCAGTGTATTCGTCTAGTGGTATGTGCGTCAACGGTCGTGCATTAACTATGTTTTCTGCCTCGCACATGAGGCAGTACAAACAGTGCTCTTGAAGGGTTTCATCGACAGCGCATGTCCCATTGTACGTTTCACGCTACGGACAAGTCGCTCCCAGCAGCCACCAGCATGGGGATTCAGGGGGCAATTGAAAACCCATTCGATGTGTTTGTTCGCCAGTGCATTAGATATTTTGCCATTCTCGAACTCAATCCTCTGGCGTCCCAACTCTTTGTCAGCTCCGATGAAGTTTGTGCCATTGTCGGAGCGGATGCGCACTCGTGTTCCTCGGCGGTTTATAAAGTTTCGTATGCACATGAGACAGGCATCCATCCGTTGACAGATCCTTGGCGAGTTCAAAATGTACTGCTCCGATCGTAAGGCAAGTAAATAGCGCGATCCAACGCCTCTCGCTTCTTCTGCCAAACGCGACTGTAAACATACCCATGTAGTCCAGACCGACGTATGTAAATGGCCTTACGAAGGGTGTAAGTCTATCTACCGGAAGTTGGCCCATTTGTGGGAGATTCGGCTTGGCCCTTTCCCTTACGCAACCTGACATCTTCGCGCAGCACGACGCACCTCTGCTCTAAGTTGTGGAATCCAATATCACCGCCGTATCTCCGCGATTATCGTGCCTTCATTTTGATGCTTCCAGATTTTGTGATAGTAATCTACCACGAGTTCGGTGACGTGATGGCGCTTCGGCAGTATTATCGGCCGACGTGAATGTGGGGGGATAGCTGTTGCAGCATCTATTCGTCCCCCTACCCGTATCACTCTTACTTCATCTAGCGCCGGTGTGAGGGTTCTCAGTGAGCTGCGCCGTTCCAAATTCTCTCCCGCCATCAGCGGGTAATATGCCTCAGCAAAGTTCTCCTGTTGTACTGCACGAATTATCGCAATTTCAGCTCTTCTTACTTCCGTAGCGCTTAGTCCTCCGTAGATTCTATTGCTTACGTCTTTCCTACAGTTGTTTCGGAATCGCAGAATCCAACCTACTACTCTGGTCATGCGGATCAGCGTCGAGAATTTCATAAACATGGAAATGCTGATCTTAACTGTAAAAACTGAGAATTTTGAGCGAAGTTCCTCTTGCGTATTCGGACTCACCTCGTCCGGCGGCCACAGGTGTTCATCTTGTGGTAGGAACTTCGGACCACCGATCCAGGTCGAATTTCTTTTGTCTGCCCTCGGACGTGTTCCCCAATCAGCCGGATTCAAGGCGCCTGGAATCCATCGCCACTCATTAACGTTGCTAGCCTCTAAGATCTCGTTCACGCGATGAGCCACGTATGGTTTATAGCGCCGGTGATCAGATTTTACCCAAGCTAGCACCGTTTTGGAGTCACTCTACATCACCACTCTTTTAGGGATCTTGACGTGACATTGAAGGATGCTCTTGCGAAGTCGCATAGCCAACACTGCAGCCTGCAGCTCGAGGCGGGGAATAGACGTAAGCTTCAATGGTGCGCATTTTGTCTTTCCTGAGATGAGTATGGGGTTGGCGGTACTTGCTCCCTCTGGTGACCTCCAGTATGCTACTGCTGTATAATCTACTTCGCTCGCGTCGGAAAATATGTGTAGTTCAACTGGTAACTGCTCGAAGTGGAATCCGTAGCACCGCGGTACGCTTATTTCTTCCAAACGCTTGATCGCTTTCAACCATCTTAGCCATGCTTCATACAATTCTTCCGAGATATATTCATCCCAGCCGGTACTCACACGCCAAGTTGACTGTAAGAGGAGCTTCGCTTCCATAGTATACTCCGCCGCCATTCCAAACGGATCAAACACCGACATGGTGACGCTCAATACTTCTCGCTTAGTTGGTCTCCTCTGGCCAGCAAGCACTACTGGATCCACCTTCGCAAACGACAGCACAAATGTGAAAACATCATTAATCGTATCCCAATGTAACCCGAGGACTTTCTGAAAAAATACCAGCATTATCTCTATCGAGGTTCAAGTACGACGGGCGTT
>NW_023459480.1:31997-56592 GCF_013731165.1 Rhagoletis pomonella | reverse complement strand
ACATAAACATTTTCAGAGTTAAGTAGCTTATAGGGAACAGCTTAAGGAACTTTTTCTGTTTGAATGACAAAGGTAAAACAAGAATAAGATCAAGATATGTATGTAACAGCGAAATTAACTTTTTGGTGAGACCTCGCACAAGACGTATTTGTATTTTTTTTTTTTTTTTTTGAAAATCAATATCAGTGGCAACCCTTGTTAAAAATATCAGCATCAAAGAATTTTTTAACATTTTGTTTGAAAATAAATTCCAAATGTTGTTCATTCTAGTAAAGCTTTTTTCAAACACCTTTGACTTGGTGCCCATCTCGTTGTATATAATTAAATTTTAAATTTTTTGTGTTAACTTTTTAGATTTGTGACTATTGAACAATTTTTGTAAAACAAAGATTTCGGTAAATCTCGAAAAAATTCGATAACTCAATAAACATTGATCAATTTCAATAACTCGATACATTCCGATAACTTAATAAACATGGATAATCGGTATATTTCGATAACTGCAAAACTTCAGTACGTCTCGATAAATTTCGATAACTCAATAAACATTGATCAATTTCAATAACTCGAAACATTCCGATAACTTAATAAACATGGATAATCGGTACATTTCGATAACTGCAAACTTCAGTACGTCTCGATAAATTTCGATAACTTATTGATCAATTTCAATAACTAAATAAACATAGATAATCTGATATATACATATGGATTTCGATAACTGTAGACTTCGGTGATAAGATACTTGATAACTTTCGATAACTAAATTTCTGATGACAGGATATATTTCAATTCTTATCGAAAAATTTCATTGAATTTTCTTACCCTTTCAGTTATCCTAATTCTTGTGTATATTATGTAAACTCATTATTTTTATGTTCGTCTTTATCTTCAATTTTGCCTTTATCATTTCTTTATGCATCTTCACATTTATGTTTTCATCTTCATTTCTAATACGAAGTAAAACAAAATGTGAAAACAAATCAAATTGAACAGGTTGCAACCACAACTACATATACACAAATATGGTAATTTTAAAACGACGATTTCGGCCGTAATTTTCAACCAATTTTGAAACCATAAAACCTCTCCTCATCTACAGAAAAATACCATTTCCAATAGAGTTCTCGGTTCGGGGCAAACGCCAAACGAAGGCGGCCAAAATTTCTGTTAGCGTATTAATATATAGATGTGCATAGATACCGACTTTTAAACCACACTGAATTTCGAAAGAAAATAAGTTAGGGCCTTGCTGTATTAGGAAGGGAAGTATGCAGTATGTACATACTTAGGTATAGTGATAAATATGTATGTATGTAACTGATGACAGTAATAACAATGCGTCGACACAACAGTTTAAAATAGAGTAATCAATTATATAAATGACTTATTTATTGCCTGTGTACATAGATATTTAAGCTTTGTAGGCGGATATGATGTGCATATGTACAAACATACATATATGTATATTTAAAGAATTACTATAATATAATAATAGTTTTTCAATTGCTTTAAGTTCATTCAACTCTGATTGTGTGGGTTTAAAAATACTTTTACATATATGTTTTTTTAATATTCGCATTTTAATGACCATAGAGGCTACCTTATCTGCATTATTCAGAGCTTTCATGCATAGGTACAATAATTTACATAAGCTTTTACTTATGTACATATGCAGGTATGTAAATTTGTAGATAGCTAGTATATTTTTAAATTTTTTAGTACTATAGCCATGTGGTGACGCTCACGTGCCCTAACATATCAAAAATTTGCATGATTGCATTAAGGTGACCAGATGTGCGTGTCATACATACTTCAGAGTGTTATTGGCTATACTTGCACACATAGTTTATTGCACTTGATGTGTGTGTGTGTGAATGGACAACATAAAAAGTTATGAAATTTAAAAGGGTCAATTCGAGGTTAAAGTGGAGTTAAAACAATAAAATATTTTTTATATACCCCTATGTATACATACATACACGTGGTGTAATAAATATTAGGGTGAAGTCAGCAACTTAACCTTGCTTGTACTGCAGTTTTTTCCGGTTATCGTTAACTTCAACTGCGGGTAGGCTTAAGAAACGTGTGCATTGCGATGGGGTCACACCAAAGGCAGAAGAACGTTGGTTCAGTGAATTTAAGGGCACATGTGAAGAGGTGGTTAGAGTCGTTGGGTACGCCAGCGCGAGTTTAGATAGAACTTTAACTACTACAGTATCCAGACCGTAATAGTGCGAAAGTAATGCGGGTCTCTTGAGGCCTTTCCTCTGCAAGGGCTGTTGGTTGAACTCCGATGATGGTCGTTTCACGAGTCAAGAGTTGAAGAGAAGGATCTACCGACCTAGAACGGTTTACTGAGAGCATCTGAACCTCGCTATGTACGTGTTGTTCTAGCGACATTAAAAGCAGCGCACAGATGTCTGGAGTAGGGATGTTGCGAATGTGGAATTTTTGACATACGCGGATGCGAATGCGGATGCGGATGTTTAAAAGCTAACGAATGCGGATGTCATGATTTGGGTAAATAAAAAATGGAAAGGTTAATAATTTTTAATAATCTGCCTGAGTTTTGCCCGAAAAAAAATTCACCCGAAAATTTGTATTCCTCCCATAGTAAATATGTACATGAAAACCAAAAGTGAAAAGTGAACCGGTTCGGGGAAAATTAAACTCATGATAAATAAGACTGAATGTTTTTTTAGTACTTGAATTTAAAAATTGGAACATTGTAATTAATAAAAACTTTTTGAAGGGTCGTAAATCAAACCTGCGCCACTATATAACAACTCGCTCGAGGCGACAAACTTGAAAAACTTGAAACTTGGCAAAATTGTAAATTCTTTTCGATTGACACTGCACCAGTTGAGAGAACTTTCAGTTATATTTATTTATTTTTATTGCGGTGCAATAATTACTTTTAGAGAATTTCATCGGGTCTGCAAATGTCGGATGTATCCTCCTGACTTTCATCTTCATAATCTAGCATCATGGCACAATCGTTGTTTAAACACCGTTTTTTTTCGAAAGAATTCTTCATTCTCATTCTTTTGGTTATTTCGGAATTTGTCACGTCATCAGCGTTTTTCGGTTTTAGTTTTTATAACTCATTTTTAATGCTTTCTTCTGTGACTGGTTAGATATACGTCTGTGCAATTGCACAATATTCCAGGGACCGAAAATAACAGTTATTTTTTCCGAGTTAAATTTGACCTAATATTTTTTATTTCGAAATAAACGTCCTATCCGGATAATAAAGAAACCGCTTATCCAAATTAAACAAATTTGGTATCATATGAAAGGGGACTGAAATAGCTTTTAAACAGAAATATGAATGAAGGTCACCACCTCTACTATATTTTTTTATAACTTAATACTAAAGAAATTCAGGTAAATACATACCTGACCCAATATTTGTTCTATCCCACCATGCAAAACATGAGAAATAGGCAACAATCGTCAATGGCAACAAATTGGCGACTCACCGATTTATTGCTGTGGTGACAAATCGGCAACATCACTTCATTCATGTCAATTTTGAATAAAAAAGTTCTCAAAAATTCCGAAACTTATGAATATGGCGTCAATAGTATTGGCCAAAAGCATCTAAATTATGCTCAAGGACAAGATTGATAAAATAGGAAGCCTCACAGCGAGAAAATGAATTAATTCCGATTGTAAGTTGCAATTTGGTATACAAAAAAATAAATGAAGTATTAAAAAGAATAAAATTATTCCAAATATCGCCTGAAGCGATAAGAAAACGCTTCGCCCAGGCGAGTTGCCTTCGGCGGACGTTTTAGAGCGACCGGTAATAGGAAATCGATTCGATGGCAATATTACCGGCAATAAATTTGTTTCCGAGGGCGACACGTTTTCTTATTGCCGGCAACACAAATTGTTTGGTGGGATGGTAATTAATTAACATTTTTTATGGAAATATTTTTCAATGTGAGGCTTTCCTCTTTTAGACATTTCAATTTTAAAGCTATTCAAGTCCTCTTTCATTGGATACCAAACTTGTTTAATTTGGATAAACGCTTTGTTTATTATCCGGAAAGTACTTTTATTTCGGAATAAAAAATATTTGGCCAAGTTTAACTCGTAAAAAAATAACTGTAATTTTCGGTCCCTTCAATATTTGCATTCGCAAAAGATCCACATTGATTTTTGCGAATGCGAATGTTAAAATTATTGCGGAAGCTCCGCGGTTGCGAATGCGAATGCGAATATTCGCAGCAACCCTGGTCTGGAGTGGGGTTTTGTGGCATGCTTGTAGCTTGATCTCCTGTGTCTTACTTAACCAAATTGGCGCAGCATAGTTTTGAACCGGGCGTTTATTTATCATTTGCTGCCAGCGAGCGACCAGAGAAATTATTTCTGGCTCTGTACCTTATTGTCGATTGCGGTTGTGTGCGCGGAGAAAGGGGACAGACTGACGACTTTGTCATAGGAACTCACTCCCTGATTTCCGTAAATCCATAATGGCTAGAGTGATCACAGATTGGCTATGGATCTTGTTGAGGTAGTAGTACCCCTATTGACCCAATTGTTTTAGCACTGGCAAGCTTATTTCGCCGGTACCAATGCCTTTGGAGACGTTTGCCTTTCGAATGGCGACTCGAACTTCGCTATTGGTGAAAATAAGATGCGCACGCGATTTTGGCAGTTTGTATAGCCTTCTGATCACTCACCGCTTGTACTTATCCATCGTAAGATGGATTGATTTCGATCCGACGAGCCGCGATCACCGAATGAGAAATTTATACTTTGTCATTGCGCTTCGTCGTGTTGGGCGGGCGTGGATCTTACGGTTTACAAATGCTTACCTACGCCAGAGAAGCAGTGACCACCTTACAGAGAACTAGCGTTGGCCAACATGAAAATCTGTTGATGTAAGAAGAGTCATGAAAGTGCTTCCGGCTAGGTCCGAGGAAGCTTTGTTGAAGCGCGCAAGCAAAGCCGGCAGGTTTATGGAGCAAGATGTTTAAGCATTGGTGGTCGGATGCAATTATTTGCGGAGAACTTTGTATCCAGTGGTGCGTTGTTGTGTAAGACAGTCTCTTGGAACATAGCCGACTCTATCCGTAAATCCATGCAGACTCTTGAAGACGGTTATTTCCTCGATATTACTCTGGAGTCCGTTGCAGTTCATTTGTAGGATTTTCGTTTGCTTTGGGAGGCTGGTCGCTGGGCGGAGGGTGAAGGAAAAGTGAGGTTATCGACATTGGTCCTTTTGCGCTCGCCGCTATGTGCGATGCTTACTGGTGAAGGTGATTGCCAGTGTCAAAGAAGGTCAACGAATGTGGCCAAGGAGTTCTGCACCAGGGGTCGAATGAGTCACTTATTTACTCGAAACTGGCATTAACCAAGGTAATAATCGTCACTTTGCAATATATTCTGTGCTGACACAAAGAGCAGACAATGTGAGGAACCAAGAGCTGCTGCTATGCCCTCACACGGAAATTGCAGCGGGATGAAAGCGGGGTGTTGTTCAGGTGAGCTCCGCGGAACCCCTTAAGTGCTTGCTTCCACCGAAGAGTTGCGCGGTTTAGAGGCTGTAGAGGCAGCGGGTACCGCACAGATTTAAGAATAGCGGCCACATACCTTAAGTTCCATTCTCTATGCGACCTAAAAGCAGAATATCAGTTGCAGCAATTGACTCAAACCGAAGTGGGGCACAGATGGAACTGTCTCTGCCATAGGCAGCAGAAATAGGTTTCTGGTCTTTGGTTGGACTCACTGCTGGTCCGGAGAAGAAGGGTAAGGAACAAGCCTGAGCACAGGATTGAACGTTTTAACATAGAGGGTGTACATTAGGGTGATTGACTCGGTTTTTTTTAACATGTTTTCGCCGTTTTTAAATCTTTATTTTTCGAATATCGAATAAAGCGGATTTTTCATCGAGAATACAAATCTTGCGCTCTAAATAAAAGTTATGAGTTTTTCGAAGTTTTCAAGGCGTTTCCCAGTTTAAGTGATACCCCTAATTAGTTTTAAAATTGTATCCTAGTGTATTTTAGGATGAACAGCACCCGGATTCCAGCATTCGCTATCGCCAATTTTGATCGCTAAAAATCTCAAAAATAATATTGTTTGCCGAGGGGTGACCACTATTTGAAAAAAAATGGTCTGGTGTTGCAGTGAACCTCCAAGCACTCGGCTACGGCGGCAAGAGCACTACTCAAAACCGAAAAAATGTCAGAAAAATTGCTGTAAAGTGTTAAAAAAGTTAAAACAAAACCAAACGTGATTTTTTCACAAATTTATTTGTTTTACTTTTGATCTAAAAAAAACTTTGTACTTATTTTGCTTTGCTCTTTCCTAAATAAACCCAGCCAGCAAGAAAACTTACATTTTACGAACATTATGTTTCACGAGGGATTTTCGATCGGCGATATCCAGTTTCGAGTTCGTTTACGATGATTTTGCTGCCTGGGAAAGCTATCTTTGCTGTCAATAGTTTTATTGTAATTTTTGATCATAACTTCATACCAGCATAAGTATTTCACTGTATTAAAGCAATGGAAAATAAAACCGGTTTATTCGTTTTTTTTTTGTATTAATTTCAAAATTGGGTACCGGTTTTTGCAAATTTAAATTTTTCGAATATCTAGAAAACTGGTTTTGGTAAAGGGGAAATAATAATCGAAGACCCTAGTGTACATATGTACATAAATGTGAAAATACAAAAGATTCCAAAGTATTTTAGAAATAAAACACATTTTTGTTGCTGTACTCCATAATTCAAATTTAAAACGAGCTTATCACAATAGACTTTATAATAGGTTTTTCATGTAATGTTTTAAAATTAACAGAAGTATATGTACGTTAACTTTGCTACAATTTATGAACACAAATATATGTAATACTTCTATATTGGCAGTAAGCTAACTTCTCAATATGTAAGCATTCCGAAATCAAAGCGAGACAGTCTAGTACCGTGTTTGTCAATGTATCGTGTACTTGAGTGCCGTTTTTGTATATGTGTTGTGTACATGTTTATTTATAAACGAATGTATTCCTTTTCTTTCGTACGTGTTTATTGATATATCTGTACTGTAGTGTTTTCGGACGGTACTAGCTCTTACTGCCAATATAGGAGTATTACATATATGGGTTTACGCTTTTCCTGGCAGCAATTGAAATACAACATTTTTTTTACTCAAATCAATGACATAATTTTATAACTTAAAAAATATCTAAACAAGCGTTTCCATAACTATTAGATACAGAGTTACACAAATCGACAGACATTAAACTTCCGCATCGCTTGTACTCGGCAAATTTCACATATCCTCGAATACCATAAAATTTATTTAGTACTAAAAAAAAAACGTTTATCTTCTGAATTTTTACAGCAACAAGGCGATTCCCGCCGAGCCAGATGCGACAGTGAGCGGAGCAACAGGCAACCCAGAAATACAGCAACAGAACGCAACCGAATCTAAACAAGCAACCCCAAACTCAATCAAATCTGCAGCATACTCACAAAAATCAACCGCATCTGTGCAATCAGTTACACTCGACAATTTTAACGACAAGGCTTCACGAAATAGTGCCAGCGCAGACCAAGACGATACAACTGATAACAGCTCGCCTCTACAAATGGGTGCACTACAGGATGTATGTAGCGATAATGAATCCACCAGTCCATCTCCCACGAAATGGAGAAGCGACCCAGACGTCTTACAGCTGGAAGATGTTCAGGACATAACCACTTCGAGAGTCACATTGAGTGGCAATAATACGCCGCTTCAGAAAAACGGCAGCTTGGCCAGTTTGCAAAGCAAAAGCGATAGCATTAAAACTCAGCTTGGCGATACGCCTACCGTGTTGTCACGAGCACAATCTGCAAAGTCGTTGTTGATTGAAGAAGACATAGAGGATGATAGCAGCTTTGTAGTTATGGATGAGCAGCATACTGAACGACATGAAAGTCATATTCACGGGCAAGCACTTGAGAAAAGTGCACACAGTAAAGATGGCACATCAAAGAGCGAATATGAATATACGCATGTCGCTGCAAAAATGGATGATGCCGCATGCCAATGCAATACCGTGCCATCACAATCGCAAACACCCAGCAACTCACGTCCACAATCGCAAACACGTTCGCGATCACCTACAATAGCAGAGTTAAAAATTCTTTCGCGTCGCAATTCAATGATCAAATCCATGGAATCGCTATACGAGCGTCCACCGTCGAAGCAAGAGCTGATTTACGACAACACCAGCACTGAATCAGGTTCTGCAGCAAGCTCTCAACTCAATACCACCATACCTATTAAACCACAGCATACTCCGCTAAAGCAAAAGGCGAAAACATCACACTTCTTGAAAAATCATCGTCGCATTTCGCCCGTAAAGCAAGCGATAAAAATGCCACCAGCTGAGCTCTATCCACCAACACTGCAGCGCTTCGAAAAACCTCGTGATGCCTTGCTAAAGACTTTCGATCAGCTCGACTCGAGTAACTGGGAAATTATCATGCTGGGTCTTAAATCTATGGTGCGCATGATGCGTCATCACCCAGAGCATTTGGAAAATCAAATGCATATGGTTTGCATACAGCTGACACGATCGGTGCGTAATCTGCGCTCGCAAGTAGCGCGCGCCGCATGTCAGGCTGCCACCGAACTTTTCACGCTCAAATCGAAGTGTCTGGAGCAGGAATGCGATGATTTGGTATGTGGGCTGCTGCATCGTACTGCTGACACAAATCGATTTCTGCGTGCCGATGCGACACGTGCCCTGGAATCAATGTGTGATAATTTAACGCCAACAAAAGTACTTAACATACTCACCACAAAGGGTGCACTACATCAGAATGCATTGGTGCGTACGACTGCTGCTAAACTGTTGCATCGTCTTGTGGAGCGTCTGGGCAGTGATAAGGTGTACACGATGCAGCGTGAAAATCGTGATAAATTCTTTGTCACAAGCGCCAATTTACTCTTGGAGGGCAGCCTAGAAACGCGCAGCTACGCTAAGTCAATATTTCGACTGCTCTCCAATCATCCGAACTACAACCGTCTAGTCATAGAAGTGATACCAACGCGTACATATCGGAATGTTGAGAAAACGTTGAAGAGTATACGTTAAATAATTACTGAATTAGAGCGTATATTAAAATTAGTTTTGAAGTAATATAACCAATTTGTACATACAAGTGTATTTAAATAGTTTTTTGACGATTTTTTGAAAACGAATTGCTAACTGGCACATTAGATTAATTGTGATTTGATGACAATTGTAATTACACGTACATATTTTATTTACAGTTTTAGGTTTTTAGAATATACATACATATGTAAGTAATGTACATGAATCAAGTATATAAGTAATCAATATGAATATCGCAATTTAAATTACATATATTTAAAATGTATAAGATAATCGTTTTAATGGATGCATGCAAATACATATTTATGTTTTAATAAAGATGAACTGTTATAAATGATACTCTTCGTTTTATATTCACCTCTTTACTTCTTATAGTCGTTCGTGGCGGTAAGTATAAAAGTTATTTAGTAAACCTATACAAATAAATAAATTTACGCACTAAATGACTATAATTACATTGTTAAAGTTGTGCGATAAATTTCTTATTTTATTTGCTTTTATAATTAAAACACTACAAGAGATAAAAGTTAATTTATAATCATGTATCAATTCAATTTCAAATTATACCAAATTTCTTAAATAATCTTTTGAAACGCCACTTATAATTATGCCAAGGATCCAAATTATTTTGGTTGATGGAAGTTGTGTATGTATGTATATCAGCAAGCAATGTATGTCAACGTATACTGCCCCTACCTGTGATTATCATTAACAATGTTTGTGGTATGTCTTTAATTTCCATCATTTGCAATGACACCAACTTCTTTGCCGCCATCGGCTGCCCTCTGTTATCTACGCTGCCGACGTTCATCACGTTTGTAGGGATGTGAACGGGAGTGCGAGTTTGAATGTCTTGCGCCGCGGTCATTGTCAACGTCTCGTTCGCGTTCTCTGCCACCTCTGTCTCGACCTCTACCGCTGTTACCCTTTGTCCAGTCAGGTGAATTTGTCCGAAACGGGTTTGAAAATTGCGTCGAGTTATTGTTTTCGTTTAAACTTGGATCATAAAAACTTGGATAGCTCGTACTGCGTAACATATTATTATCACCTGGGCGGGGTGTGTATCGCTCGCAATCAGTGGGCAGTGAACGTCGTTTATTGGATGCATTCGGATCTTCTTGAAGCTTAATTGTTACCATTTTCCTGTAAAACGCTAACCCCGCAAATAACCTGATAGCATAAGGCGGAGTACAACGATGTGAATAAACAACGAATCCAAAACTACGTTGACGGCCACTATTGTCTTTTGGTATCCGTACCGCTTCGACTGGCCCTGCTTGCAGGAAAACCTCATAAAGTAGATCTTCGGTGACTCGATCATCCAAATTGCCAACAAAAAGCGTGCGTAACTGTTCATCATCCTCGTCGTCTGTGTCTGCAGCATTGTCTTCCACCATAGCATGTTGTGCTAAATGTGGCGGCCGTTGACTCAAGGAGTAGCTTGATGGTGCCGACATCGCATAAAGCATTTGATTTGCTATTTGTATTGCTGCTATCTGCTGCGCCTGCCACATTTTTGTAATATTACTGAAATAATTTGTCGATTTTACTGAGAGGAACAGAATCAAATTAATTAAAAGGAATTTTCCTGACCAAACCAATGCTTGTTTTTCGATTTGTTTGCCAAAATCCACGTTAGTGCTGCAGAATGTATTTTATTTTGACGTTGAAGGTACCGAGTATTTAACAGTGCTGCCGCTGTCTCTTCAATTGAAGTTTTTCACATCACTTTGGGTGCCTTCACTTCGTCACTTAATTTTACTTCACTTTACACAAATTATATATATCTCCAAAATAATTGATTCATTTAACCAAAATCAGCAATCTTTTGCTAAAATTCTTGTTAAGTAGTATCTAAGTATGGTAAAGAAACTTTTCGCAAAAAGCTACTCACAAACGCCTAATAAATTATATCTCCGCTCTGGCATCGGTTATTTGTAATAAGTTTTGATTTTCATTTTCATATGTATAATTGTAATAAAGCGAACAGAACTGAATGGATGGTTAAAAGTACTTATTTCGTATGCACTGTTTATCTCTGCGGGCAATGAGGCATAATGGGAAATAACTAATTAGCGCATTGGCTTCTTTTATTGCAAGCAGACATGCATAAAATTCTGATATTTTATAAAATTTTAAATTTTTTACATTTTTGGGAAAATAAGTTTTTGAACCTTGTAGTGTCAAATTCCAGTTTTTGCCTCTTTCTGATTGACTGAACCAGAAAACTTTCAAATGCTGAATGGCAATTTTTTCCCCCGTTTTCAAAGATTTTTTCTGGGAAATGCTGACAGAACCATACCGTTAAAAAATATTTTCTCCTGTAAGCACGAAAAAAGGCATCACTTAAAACTTTTAGGGGAAATGCAACTCTTCACCTTGCAGCAACTCAATTTCTATGTATGTTGACAACCCTGTAATGGGCAAAGCTTCCCAACAAACATCAAAAAAATATTTCGCTAACCTTGGAGAAATTCATAGTTCTCAAGTTGATATCCAACATCATTCTCCAACTCATCTCTAACCGACGCGCAGATACGTAAAAAGTGATATGAAAACAAATTTTTTAATTATCAAGTGAAAAAGGGAAAGCTATATAAAAAAGAAAATTACCCAAAAAAATTAAATAATCTTCAAAGTATCCTTAAATAATCTTGAAAGAATAATACTAATAATTGATAATACAATCAGGTGGAGAAGGACTTGGCTTCACTTGGCGTTTCCAATTGGCGTCAGTTGGCACAGAAGAGAAACGACTGGCGTGCTTTGCTGAACTCGGCCAAAATCGCTTAGGCGGTTACAGCGCCAAAAAAGAAGAAGAAGATCTCACGATGGTCGGTTCTACGTTCACCAGATCGACCCGGTCACTCCGGCCAAGGACCATCACCTCAGCATACATCCCCGAATTTCACAATTTTTCATCATCGGAGCAGGACCTTCCGGCAACTCTGCTCCGCATTCTCCTCGCCCGAGCCGGAATCGAAAAAAACCCTGGACCTTACACGTGCAGTGTCTGCGAACTCAGAATTCACCACCGCTCTATATCGGTGCGCTGCACAAATTGCAATCGATGGTGCCATCTCAGACAGTGCTCAGGCCTCAACAGCCACAGAGAATGGCAAGCAAACTACATCGCAGCCTGTTGCCAGCCTGTAACCACCGCAACGCACAACCAGCAGCCAGGCGAACCAAACAACACCCGACAGCAACAAGCACCCCGGCAACAAAACACACATAACCTCAACTTATCACACCAAACGCAACATTACTCAGCAACGCAAATGCAATCACATAACCTCAACGTATCACACCAAATTCAACATCACACAGCAATGCAAAGGCATACCAGAGGGCAACGTACGCAATCACACCCACATGCACATCCCGCAACTCAAGAGCGGCAACAACCTAGCACCACCAACAGGCAAGTCTGGCTGTGCTGTGTATGCAACAACCGCATACATGGCAACGCCACGTCCGTTCAATGCAGTGGCTGTGAAGGATGGTGTCATTTCCGCAATTGTTCAGGCCTAAATAGCACACGGGACCGGTTACCCAACTATCTGGCTCCCTGCTGCACCATACCCAACAACAATCTGCAACCACCAACACCCTCGCCCACTCAGCAAGCTAACCCCACGTATTTGCAACCTCGAACGCCAGAGCGAGCAACTACACATCAGCCAGACCAGCAATCTGAAAGCCACCACAGACTAAATGAACAACCCCAAATTCGGATCTGGACATGCACGGTATGTGCAACCCAGATCCGCGCCAACGTAGCATCCGTTCAATGCAACAGGTGCGAGGGCTGGTGTCACTTCCGCAGCTGTTCGAGGCTGAGAAGGCTACGCGACCACTCCAGCGCCTACGTCGCCCCCTGCTGCTCCCGGCCACCAAACACGACCTCGGCGGCCACACCACACACCCCCGCCATACCGCCCCTCCAAACAATACCACCTTCACAACAAAACCAGTCTCCACTTACACCGGCGGCCCGAACAAACCAACCTAGTACCATTGCCATTATGCACATCAACATCAACGGCCTCCAAGGCAAAATCCCAGAGGTGACCGACTTCATGTCGAGGCATAACATCAAAATCGCGGCAGTACAAGAAACAAGGCTCCGCAGCGGTTCTAACCTTCTCACCTGCGACGGATACAACGTAATCCGCAAAGACCGCCTACGCGACAGAGGAGGAGGCATCGCTTTTATCATCCACCACTCAGTACAATATAGAAGCATCACGCCTGCAATCGACAGCGCCGACCTCTTCATCGAATGCCAGGGTATAGCCGTTACTTCAGGACACACCGATCTGAAAATCATCAACGTCTACATCCCACCCATCACCAGTTGTACGCCAGGATATCGTCCAGATATCAGCCCCCTACTCATCGGAGATAACACGCTAGTGATAGGCGACTTCAATGCCCATCACGAGCTCTGGCACTCCAACCTCGGCAACGACCAACGGGGTACAGCGCTGTCAGAGCAAATTGATGACTCCACCTTCTGCTGCCTGAATGACGATGCCCCAACGAGACTCACAGACACTTGCAGCAGCTCGCCTGACTTATCTATCGCAAGTGCAAACTTAATCAACTGAACCACATGGCGAGCCATGATCTCGTTGTCCTCCGACCACCTTCCCATCATACTATCCATTGACCGCCCCAACGACTTTGTTTGCTCCGAACGCCGTACCTATGTCAACATCAAAAAGGCCAACTGGGACGGCTTCAGAGACTACGTGAACACCCACATAGGTGCCCTACCAACTCCACCAGAC
Organism: Rhagoletis pomonella; assembly: GCF_013731165.1. Lineage (NCBI taxonomy): Eukaryota > Metazoa > Arthropoda > Insecta > Diptera > Tephritidae > Rhagoletis > Rhagoletis pomonella. The sequence continues at coordinate 42,670 of NW_023459480.1, read as the reverse complement.
GCTCGCATAGCCGAGCGTAAATTCCGCACGGTCCTAAACGCGGCAGCTGCCCGCTTCATCCCAGCCGGACGCATACCGGAGATCCGACCAGGCTTTCCGACCGAAGCGGCAAGACTCGCTGACGTCCGTGACCGAACCAGGCGAGCCAATCCCGAAGATCCTAGCATCAAGGATCTTAACGCTGAGATCAAGCGCCTCGTAAACAACCACAAGCGAAATAAATGGTGGGAGCACCTCAAATCATGCAACCTTCAAGAGGGCGTAAGCAAGCTATGGACTACTGTAAAGTCCCTCTCGAATCCGACGAAGTATAACGACCACACGGCCATCAAATTTGGCAACGAAATTCACACCGACTCCAAGAAATGCGCGCGTGAATTCTGCCGACAATTTATTGCACACCCTGCGAGGAGCATAAGCCAACGCAGCACACTCCGCAAAGCACACAACATCCGAGCAACTGACACACCACCAGCATTCACACCCAACGAAGTACAAGACGCGATTCGTAAGGCCAAGGCATCGAAATCGGTCGGCTCAGATGGCATCTCCATGCTGATGCTAAAGCAATTGGATGCCCCGGGAGTCGAATACCTCACCAATCTATTAAACGCCTCACTAGCCACACACACCATCCCAGAGATATGGAAAAACGGGCGAGTAATCCCCTTGCAAAAACCTGGGAAGAACGCGGAATTAGGTGAATCCTACAGACCGATCACACTCCTCTCCCCGGTGGCCAAAACCCTAGAGACGCTACTCCTCCCGCAACTGACTCAACACCTGCATCTTGCCTCACATCAGCATGGATTCAGGAAGCTACACAGCACCACCACTGCATTAAATACCATCACGGCGCAAATAACCGACGGTTTGAACCAAAAGCGCCCCTGCGCCCGCACCATCCTAGTGGCACTAGACCTATCAAAGGCCTTCGACACCGTTAATCATGCAACACTTATAGAAGACATCATCTCGTCCACCCTACCGCCGCACACAAAACGTTGGATTGTTAGTTACCTCTGCGGGAGGCAATCATCTGTTGTATTCAGAAACAAAACATCAAAGCCACGTAGGATTAAGCAGGGTGTACCACAAGGCGGGGTACTATCACCGATCCTGTTCAACCTATACATAGCGAAACTCCCACCTCCACCTCAGGGAGTCTCCTTAGTCTCATACGCGGATGACTGTTCCATCATGGCAACGGGCAACAACATCGACGGCATGTGCACACTGCTCAACCGCTACCTCGAGGACGTGTCCCGATTTTTCACAGCGCGCAGCTTACAAATCTCGGCCGCTAAGTCAACAGCTACACTCTTCACCACGTGGACAAAAGAGGTGAGGCTCGATCTGAACGTGTTCGTTGGCGGAGTCAAGATTCCGACAGTCAACCACCCAAAGATACTAGGCGTCACGTTCGACAGTCTCATGTCCTTCTCGGCACACACCACCACAGTTTGCAACAAACTGCGAAGTAGAAATAAAGTCCTCAAGTCGCTCGCCGGCAGCACTTGGGGAAAAGATAAAGAAACTCTGCTTGTGACATATAAAGCGATCGGCCGGTCCGTTGCAAACTATGCCGCCCCTGTGTGGACAGTAGGCACGAGTGACACGCAGTGGAAAAACCTTCAGACATGCCAAAATGCCGCTCTACGAACCGCGACAGGATGTCTCCTTATGTCCTCCGAACAACACCTACACGACGAGACTTCAATGCTCCGGGTAAAGGATCACAATATGCTGCTGTCAAAACAGTTCCTGCTAGGCTGTCACAGAACAACTCACCCAAACTACAGTCTGACATTGAGAGCAGAACCACCAAGACACGTAAGGAGACACCTCAGTCATCTAGAAGCAGACATCGACCAACATCTTAATTCACCACTGAGCCGCGAGGCATACCTTGAGGGAATCAACAACCTGCATCGCGAAGCAGTCATCTCCGCTACACGAGGACGCCACGAAAACATAGTCCTCGGTGGCCGACCGCCTCCCATCGATATGAGCGAACTCCAACTCCCGCGCGAAACCAGAACCACGCTAGCTCAACTCAGATCTGGCTGGTGCAGCCGCTTAAATTCATACAGAACCAGATTAGACCCAGAGATCGCTGACACCTGCCCAGCATGCGGAACTGGTCCACACAACACCACACACTTGTTCGCATGCCCTACATATCCCACCCATCTGACACCCGAAGCGTTGTGGACTCAACCTATCGAGACTGCTCGCTTCCTGGGCCTAAGGTTGGAGGAGTCAGATGGGGAAGATGAATAAACAACCAACCAATTCGGGGACTACGTGCTGTTACAACAACAACAACAACAACAACAAGAAGAAGAAGATAATACAAGAGGAGTAATAAAATGAAAAATTAATATTTAAATTAATCTATATATGTCGTTTCAATCAAAAAGGTGCAAGTTATTTTACTATTTCAATTTCAGTATTTCAATAATATGTTTGAGACCAACTGGAGAATTAAATTGGAGTTGATGTTGGGAACTAGTATTTTCTCAACTTTAGAAACAGTCCTTTTTTCATACAATGAAAAATGTCCTTTTTGTTGAGAACGCTATGATCCTCCACTTGAGGTACTATTGAGAAATGTTGGAGATTTGAGAAATACCTTAATTCTCAACTTAACCTCAAGTTGAGCTCAAACCTAAATCTTTGTTGGGAATTGTACCACTAAATTCAACAGCCGAAGAGTGATCGGATTTTAAAAAATGCTGTACGGTAAAATCTGGAAAAAAATGTGGCAGATCTCTGGGATTTTGATCAAACTTTGTACAAAGATTACAAAAATTCTGCAAAGCTTCACCTAAATTGCAAACTTTTTAATTACTCTAAAAAAATTTAATTTTAGTATAATAAAGTGCAAGATTTTTCCTTGACAGTGTAAAGTAGTTCCTCCATATCAAGATATTTGGGGTGTTCACAGTTCGTTCCAAATAGTGTCTGAAAATGTAGACGTCTACATTTTAAGACGTTTTCTAACCGTAAAATCTGTGGTGTTGTTGTTTCCCATACAAAATTGGAAAACGACGCCGTCTACATTTTGTCACACTCAAAGGTATGTTTTTTACGCGTCTACATTTTGCAACCTCGCAGCAGGGTTGCATTATGGCAATACTAATCACATTTTTTTTATTCATTGGGCACGTTTTTTGTATTTGCATTTAATTTGAGCGCAATTTCTGATGAAAAGAAACAAATCAAGGAAAAGAAATAACAAATATTAGGAATTGGTAATTAAGTTAAATAATTACAATATTTCAGAAACAAAATCGAAAGGCGATATATAAAAAATGCACGCAAAGAGGAAATGTCTGGCAACATCAGCAAAGTTTTGAGACGATTTTGCGACGACTGCTAGAAAGGGGTGCTCACAGTTTGATGCTAAAGATGTCTCAAAATGTAGACGTCTACATTTTCAGACACAATTTGGAACGAACTGTGAACACCCCAATTGTTCGAACATATTTTGAGAGATTTCCGCAACCTTGCGGAGTGCTGCCAGCTTTTTTTATCACATCACGAAGTAGCGAACAAATGTTGCACGTTCCAGACACAGCTAATTGGGACTTGCCGATTTTGACAATTCTCAAGTAAAAGTAAAAAACGCCTCAGAAACTTTAGATGCACTTAAATTTGCTAATACTTTTACAAAAATGGCCGTTTTTAACATTTTCGCTATTAATTCTTTTTTATAAATTATATATTTTGCAATTTAACACAATAAAACCACGTTTCCTGTCGAAAAATTTATTACTGAGAAGATTTACTACTTTACAGTTTATTTTATCCTCCCATTCGGCTTTATTTACTTATATTTGAAAAATGTCATCGTCGCCGCGAATGCGGAGCCCTGTATTCTATCATTCTTGTTACCATATAGTGTTTAGTTTTGGACAATTTTTGCTCTTAAAATTAAGATAATTATATTAAAATGCTCAAAAACGCGAATATGTGGTAGATTTCAGACCTTGAGTGGTAGATGTGGTAGATGCTCAAAAAAGTGCCAGATCTACCGCAATGTGGGGTTAAGTCCGATCACTGCAGCCGAACGTTCTCTTAGTACGGTGACCAGATTTCTGTGGCCAAAAGTCGGGACATTTCTAAATCATCGAATCCGAACATATACTACTTTTATACGTAAGCTATTTGCAAATAAAAATAATTTGCAAATACCTAAGTCACTGTTTATTCGATGGTGAAAAATTCTTTTTTAATATTGCCTGATTTTAAAAACCCAATAATATGTCCATCGAAAAAGAAAATAAAATTAAAAATGGCAAGGTCTTGATTATAAAAAGGCAATAAGATGACCATCGAGAAAGAAAATAAACCTAAGAATGGCGGCGTCTTGCGCTTATTTGCAAATAGTACCACTAATCAAAACTTATTTGCGTGATTTAGTTATTTACAAATAAAAATTTAACTCAGCGTTTATACGGCAAAGTTTACTATTTTGAAAATTGTTATTTGCAAAAAATACGTGCGTATAAACGTAGTAATAGTACAATTTCGTTTTTAGAGAACAAAATTTTTTAAAATTATCGCAAAACCTATAAACACACTGTATATACGCGAGAATGTTAATAGGGAAAAGACTTTTTCTCAAGTTTTGGCTACTTTTCTTTGTTTAAGAAATGTTTATTATTTTTTTATGAAAATATTACTATTTAAAAAAAATGTAAGTCAAAATTCAAAACTTTATAGAACATTCATAAAAATTCGACGAATTTTAACAAATGTTGATCAAAATTGTAAACATTTTAATCAGGCGCCTTACTCTGTAGTTCGAATCCATAGTAAGGCGTTCGAATAGAACTTCTTTTTGATTCGAACTACAGAGTAAGGGCTCAGATTTTCTAAAATTGTGCAGTTTTGTAGCCCATTAAATTTTAGTACAATAAAGTTTGAAGTTGTACCCTTGATTTATGAAAATTTTTTGTTCGCACATTTTCTTCCATCCAGATTTTTTTCCACAAAAAAATTTACCAAAAATCAACGGTACTCATGTTTCTAAGAAATCTAATTAAAAAGCTCAAAATATTGATGAATCTTTGTCGAATTTCGTACATTTTTGTACAAAAATTTTGGAATTTGTATGTACCACAATGTACTGATTAAAAGTTCTACAGTTGAACGCCGTAGTCTCATGTGGGCTTTGAATTCACTTTCGTTGTCACCTTCAACGACTTCACCAAAGTTCTCACGTTTGCTGCTTTCTTCTCGTTCCGGTTCATCAAGGCTTGAGGAAGATTCGGAGCTGGAGCTCGAAGGCAAGCTATTTAACATCCCCAAGATACCAGCACTGCCGCCAATGAGCTCTTCCTCATTTTTTAAGTATTGGGAAATCTGAAATTTTATTTTTGACTAAATAGATGATAATAACCAAAAAGAGCACTTTGTTACCAAATCTAGTCGCTCGTTGTCCATTTTTGTGTTTTTATTATAAATTCTGCTCAATTTTCTCTAAATAATTGCAAATATGTATGCACATAAATTTCTTGTTTTGGTTACTTTATGAACTGTCACATAACTCGGTGCTTCCAGGCAATTCATTAAGTGCTTCCCAACAAATGTCATTTGTGCCAGCTCATTTTCAGTACTTCCAATCTAATTTATTTATGCCAGTTATACCCGATTTACATGATTCAAGTACTTGAAAGCAATTCTTGCTTATTCTCTTTTGTGTTTTCTATTTGCTTTTACACGTTTCAATTCTGTTGAACTCAAGTTTTTGGTTCTTTAAATGGGAAGCAACGAAAATGCCAAAAGCAAAGCAAGAAAGTGGAAACGACTTGACGGTACAGACGCATGTGTACTCGTCCCTTTTCTTCTCACCCCCTCTCTTCCACATGCGAGCAGAATTGAATTCAATACTTGAACTGTGTAAAAGCAGTCTTACACGTTCTTTTCGCCATTCGCTAACTGTTGGCGAATCGATGACGGCTAATAAAACGCAACCAAAGATCATAGAAAACAAGGATGCTGGCTATGTTTATGGCTCCCTTATATTCTATGTCCTTTGTGATAACGAAAGTGCTGCCGCAAAATCGGAGGACTCATGCGTCCCGACTTACGAAAAATATTCATCGGGCCAATTTTCTCAAAATCGGTACTGTCACGTCAAAATCGGTACGAGTGGTCACCGTATCTATCAGTGGAAATACTTTATAAAGGTGTTCTCACACGATATGTATTTGCATCTGTAAATGTGACTTTATCAATACATATGTAATTGCGTATGTCAGTCAAATTCACAGTCTTTATTTAACTATTTAAAAATACGTTCTTTGAAAACGAAATAATCTAATCTCAGATGATTCTGTTTGTATGTCAGATGAAAATAGAAACATTTCTTTTTCGAATGTATGTGCATCTGCTTTGTACAGAAACATATCTAATTTGCCATTACACGATATGTTCACATTTCCATATATAAAAAGTGGCATGTACACATGCAAATACATATCGTGTAAGAACACCTTAATACATGTAAGTTAGATTTAGACTTTGGTTCTTAGAAAAAAATAACTAGGAAAGAAAAGCAAAAATAATAAGGCGCCCTTTTTTCGTCAATGACCCCTTTTTTGCGACTTTCTGAAAATTTTCAACGGCAAGACCGATTGCAATACCTCTAGTTCGATATACAAGCCATGGTAGCGTTGCATAAGCCAATATAATTATGTTGGTTAAGTCTTTCATACAAAATAAGCTAAAAGCCTAAATTTCTGGTCAAAGAAAACAGGCCTATTAATAGATACTAGTGAACCCGCATGGCGTTAAACCACCCAAAACTAAATTTCAAAAACTTAAAAAATATTCCAAATGTTAGTCAGAGTTAAAAGGGATCCGAGTGCCAGTGAAGAGCAGTCTGGCATAGGCCATGTTTTTAGTTTCATCAAATTTCAAATCACCCTATATCGATGAAAAAAAAGTTATTAATTAAAAAAAATAATAAAAACTTCACCACACATCTACAGGTGAGGTCTTTAATTTGACCACTCATCATGAAAAATCCTCCTAAATAATTGAATAATTTGAATGTATCTTTTTAAATACGTAGCATCCCTCTTCAAACATTCCAGATGGTCAAATTGTATGGTCGGTGTTATGCAGACAAACTTTTGTGTGCCAAATTAAATGGCGGCTGCTTAGTTTGCTCGGAGGTGGTTATGTCGAGTTTGGCACTGGGATGCACGTTCATTATGGTTTTCATGGCTATTGCCAACACGAAATGAGAATTTCAGATGTACATAACGCGCACAATTTAAAATTTTTGTATATGACAACACCGAATTTGCTGCAGTTTGACCAAACAAAATTAGTTTGCTGTGAGAGTCGCCAAACTCGCTCTCTCCGAATTTGCTGCAACAACAATTGCACGCAGTTTGCCAAACAAATTTTCTGCATAACACCAACCTATGTGGACGGGCCTTAAGTGAAAATGGGAGCATATCTATGTTTTAGTTGGCAACTACGCTTGCTTGACATTGAGCTAAGCAAAGGCACAAACCAAACGATAACTTTGGCACAGGGTAACGCAGATTCTCTGATTGAAATATGAAAGCAGGGTGCTATGACCGAAGTCCCATGAACTACCATGATCCAACTACACAAGATCTGACAAGATGAAGCAAAAGAAAAAAGTAATTTTCTGGCTGACGTTTGTAATCTCAGCGCCATGTTATTTTCTTTGAAAAGTAAACAAAGAATATGAAGACGAAGCGCAAAAAAAAATGCAAGCAATTTTGCAGCACATGTTTGTGCTAACAAAATTATTGTTTTGTACGTGTTTTTGCCATCAATCACCGCACACTTCATTTTAATTACATTTGCACAAAAAATTTATTGAACATCGCTTAAAAATCAATGAAATAAACCACCGACAAAATACACATAAAGAAAGAAGCAAAACAGAAATAGCAAGCTTCAAAATTACGAACGTCACACACTTTTTTCTCAATTGCTATTACAAATGGCTGCTTCTCAACCGGTACGCTTGCATCTTCATCGCCAGGAGCACCATTAGAACCTTCTGCCCTCAGATTCTTCATCGCCAGGAGCACCACCAGTACCCTCTACCCTCAGCTCCTTCATCGCCAGGAGCACCATGAGTACCTTCCGCCCTCAGCACTTTCAACGCCAGGAGCACCTTCAAAGTGTAGGTCCAACTTGTCAAATTTTGCAAAGTTGTAAGAAAACTTAATTTTTCTGAACCACCATAAATTATTTGCAACTGTTAATATATATCAAAAGAAAGGTAAACCGATTACCTTTCTTTTGATTATAACACCGTTAAAACTGCTTTACGTTTTCATAAAAACTTTGCAACTTTTGTAAACAGCTATATATAAGCAGTGGAAAAGTGGTAAAATTTTGCAAAGTTGTAACAATACAGATTTTTTCTGAACCACCATAAATTATTTGCAACTGTTAATATATATCAAAAGAAAGGTAAACCGATTACCTTTCTTTTGATTATAACACCGTTAAAATTGCTTTACGTTTTCATAAAAACTTTGCAACTTTTGTAAACAGCTATATATAAGCAGTGGAAAAGTGGTAAAATTTTGCAAAGTTGTAACAAAACAGATTTTTTGTGAACTAGTGTAAATGATTTACAACTGTTAATATATATCAACAGAAAGGTAAACCGATTACCTTTCTTTTGATTATAATATTGTTAAAATCGCTTAACTTTTTTATAGAAATTTTGCAACTTTTGAAACCGTCTATATATAAGTCGAAAAAACGCAATCAAATTTTGCAAAGTTGTAATGAGACTGAATTTTTGTGAACCATTATAAATGATTTGCAACTTTTAATATATATCAAAAGAAAGATAAATCGATTACCTTTCTTTTGATTATAATATTATTAAAATCGCTTAACTTTGTTATAGAAATTTTCCAACTTTTTAAACATCTATGTGCAAATGAGTAATACTAATAATAAGAAATTAAGCCAGCGCATATGTATGTATGTAAAAATATATTTATTAATGTTAATTTCAAGGTTTATTCATAATATTGGTTATTAAGTATGTATATTATGCATTTTGAAAATAAATTTTGCAAAATAAAAAAACATTTTAGGATTTTTTATTTAAAGTTTCTAAGGTTATTTTGAATTCGCTGTGAAGAGAATGCAACCCTGAGCTGGCAGAAGGGGGCAATGCTAGACTAGTGCAGCTATATGTTTTCCTTACGAAGTATCTGAATGAGTGCGACAGTGATGCCGGCTCACACGTACAGGGGGAAAGTGGTGACAATCTGACACCCCAATACAAATGTCACCAGTTTTGAAGTGACCGAAACCCGCGGTTTCACCAGATTTTTCACCACTTTTGGCAAGAATGATGATAGAAATGATAGAAACAAAGGTTTATTTACAAGTTACCACAACTGTCAAAATCGGCGAAACCAAAGTAGCGGTACCACTGACGGCGCCACCTTTGTTCGCTGCACCGTGCACTTTTGGCTGGCAGGGTATACAGTTATTTTAAAAACAATAAGAATAAGAGGGTCTAGTAAACACGTTGTTATTTTAGCATTTAACATAACAATACATACTTTTAGTAAATTTTCAAAAATGGAATTAAGAAATACAAAGCTCAAGGAGTACAAAACTTATTTAATTAGTGAGTTGAATATAATAGCACTCATACAGTCGCCTCTAGTTTTTTTTTTAACTATTTATATTTTCGCATCGACATGATAAAAGGTTTAGGGCTCTATGAAGAAGGAATGAAATTAGAAGAAATGAAGCAAGTGATGCAAGCACTGGAGGAATCGCAGCTGGAATGTGAGACGGCTTTCTTTGAAAGCGATCTTGAGCATGCTCGGAAGGTACAACGCTAACATTAAACACAATAATAGTAAAAAAATTAAACAAATTCATATCCCAGGAAAGCGAATTGGAATATGTCCAAATGCATTGCGATGCTCATTCTTCTACAATGATTATGCAGGCAAATGAAGTGCATAACGAAAATATAGTTAAATCGGTAACGCACTGGTAAGATTTATTTCAATACGTAACGTGCAAGTAAACTATTCATGTATGTATTTTGTTGTTGTCTTTAGCCACAATACTCCAATGCATAGTTTTCCAAACTCCGATACATCACCATTTAGCAGCCCAGAAATAACTGCGAAGAAATTAGTTGTGGAAGCTATAGTACATCACGAACTAAATTGGAGTCCACCACGGAAGAATAATAAAATAGATGAGTGTTTTAGACCTAAATGCTTAAATAGTAGCTACAACAATGGAAATACCGAAAAACGTAAGGTAGTGGAAAATGAAGTTGTTGTTTTTGGGGCTAAGCGATCAAAACGTCCGACTACCTCGTCCCCCAAAACTTTTGGAAGAAGTGATTCAGGAATTCACCTTGATTTAAATTTAGAGGATATTGATAAAAGCAACGAGCACTACCAATCGGATCCTTCACTTTAATATTTTTTAATAAGTACATGCGATATTTTTCATTATGAAGAAAACTTTTGCCGTAATGGTTCCGTAATGGTAAAAAGAATAAAGTATTGAATATTTTTTATTATTTCGTTAAGAATAATTACCTACTCAATTATTTTTATTTTTGACTTTAACCAAAGAACGTAAATGTATAAGAAGAGACAACTCGTTAC
>NW_023459480.1:0-21997 GCF_013731165.1 Rhagoletis pomonella | reverse complement strand
TGCGGCGAATTCATTTACGAAAATGGATGTTAAAACGGACGCGAACTTCTCATCTCAACCTTTCAGACCTCACTCGCCGACTTTAACGAGTTGTCGCTTCTTATACATTTACGTTCTTTGCTTGAAATCTTCCTGTACTTTGCTCGTTGGAAGTACGTATGGCAACTCCAAGGATGCCAATAATAAGTTGGCAATGCGGCTACAAATGTCATTCTATTTCCAGTTTTCTTGTGTCAGCTATTTTGTGTCAGCAAAAGAGGTAAAAATCCGATATTTTGTGAGAAATTTCTAAATTTTGCAATTTTTTAGGTTCTTCCGATAATCATTTCAAGTTATGTTCATATATAAACTGGCGCTAAACTATTGCGCAATATTGCTGCTTTGCGAGACAACTTAGGTTTTGACTACGCACAGCTGCGCTAACGAATGTACACAATTGTGTGGTATCTAAATCTATTGGAAGGAAGCTTCGTCTGAATTTGCGATAGAATAGGGTTCATTAGTCAAATATTATATGCTGTATTCTGTGCTCTAAGAACTGTTTGAAAAAATATCAACGAATATGACCGACCCCGATATTCCCAGTGTTCCAGTAACCACTTTGGCTTGTTTGACAAGTTTATCGGACTTGCTAAGTGAACTTCCAGTACCAGACACACTGGCAAGTGTCACGTCGTTAAATAAATCTTTGCTATTCCATACACTAGTGGCCAAGGAATCCAATAATTTGTTGTCCGTGCGGGACGATAACCTCGTGAAGCAATTGGTTCATGCCATCGAACAAACGAACTCTGAAATAATAGAACTTAAGCCCCAGTATGCCATTGAACAATTCGGTACAAATATAAATACTTACCCAGAGTTGCTTCAAGGCATTTACAGCTACAGTCCCACTGTGTTTAATACCAATAATGGTAAAATAAATCAACAGAAAAATAATAGACAACAAACGCATCAGCAACAGCAGCAACAGTGGTACAATGTAGTACACGGGCAAAGAGGCGGCAACGCAACGTTGCAATCTGAGGAACTGCAACGTCTGCAACAGCAAATGCCATCGAATGTAAATAACGCGACTATAACCCACAATCCATCAAGTGGGAGTTTTCCAACAATGGAAATGACTTCCATGCAAAATAACAATTTCGATGTCCAAACTCCTATCAATCATAAGGTCCAACATCCAATAACGGACCTAAAGCAAACACTTCCTGGGGAACAGCAGAAAGCTGGCTTTGAAAATGTAGCGTGTTTCCAGAACACCAGTACTTTTTCGACACCGTTGAATTCGACATCGTATGAAACAAAACCAAGTCAAATCGAACAAAAAGCTAATCCAGCGATTCCGAACACATTGCAACCAACTGTAATTCACACCCAGAACTATCAAAATCCGAATTCCGCACTAATGCCGGACAACCCTTCCACAACAATGCCGATTGCCAATGTCCAATACCAAGCTAATAATGGTTATACCCAACAGAATGTCACTGTCCAAGCACCAGCCGTGCAAGCTCCAGCTGTCCAAGCAACAGTTATCCAAGCAACGGTTGCCCAAGCGACAGCTGCCCGAGCCATAGCTGCCCAAGGAATGGCTGTTCAAGCACCAGTTGTCCAAGCAACAGCTGCCCAAGGACCAACTGCCCGAGGAATAGTTGCCCAAGGAACAACTGCCCGAGGAGTATCTGCCCAAGCAACAGTTGTCCAAACATCAGCTTCCCAAGGAACAGCTGCCCGAGCAATAGCTGCCCAAGGAACAGTCGCCCAAGCATTGGCTCTCCAAGCACCAGCTGTCAAAGCAACAACTGCGCAAGCACCAGTTGCTCAAGCACATCCTGTCCAAGTTCCAGCTATCCAAGCACCAGCTGCTCAAGCTCGACCTGCCCAAGCACCAGCTGTCACAGCAACCGCTGTCAAAGCACCCTCTGTTACAGCACCCGCTGTTCAAGCTCGACCTCTCCAAGCGCCAGCTGTCCAAGCTCCAGATGTCCAAGCACCAGCAGTCCAAACATTAGCTGTTCCTGTAGCAGGTGAAGAAAAACAAAGTAGCGACCCGACTTTGGTACCTATTAAGAATGAATTCATAATGCCCGATCCCAAGCCTAATACCTGTGTGAGCAGTAAACCCAGCGAGAAATCCAATGTTCGGGTATGTATAAATCGACTTAAAGAAAAGGATGCATCTCTCATGCAACAAAGCATAAAACAATTTGTAAAGAAATCACCAGAGTCTGCAAGAAAATTTGGTTTGGTAACTCAAAATAAAGTGGAGCCAGCAGCACCAACGCCAACATCGGCGTCGGGAGATGCCCAAGCCCCACCTTCAACAGATCAGAAATTTAAAAAGTTAACTACGAAAGCAGCTGAAAACGACGATGCGTTTACTTTAATGAAAACGAACGAAAAACCACTCGCAATGAAAAGAAAGCTAGCGCCTTCAGTTGACGAAGTTCCACCCGAGCAAATACACTCTCAGCCGAAATTACGTTGTGTTGAGCGCATCGTTTCTACACCATCTGCGAAATGTACGAAGGACGAAATATTGCGTTCACAAACCTATCAACAATTCATGCGAAATTTGGAGCAAATCATTGAAACGCTGGACGACACAGAAGTTCCGAATTTCGATACGGATGAAGTAGACGAGAATATCGAATGTATATCATCTAGAATGCTTAATATAATGAGCAACGATATCGCCAAGTTAAAAGCAAAGTATGTATTAGATGTTATACCGAAAACTAAGTTGGCTCAACTGGTCAATTACGCTATGCGAAATGTCTATTTGGCCAAGAATTATTCGGCAAGCCCAGACGATGAAGACGATATTATGGACGACGAAATAATGGAAAAGATTTTAAATGGAATCGAAGCTTGCCTCCTTATTTGCAACATTTATTGTACTTCGAAAGATATTAAATTTTTGCAAGAGGATAACATCGCGCTAATCATAAAATTTATGCATTTTCAATTTCGTGAAACAATCTTTCCATCATATGATCCCGTATATACAGTAAAAAGTATGAAAAAGGCGGATAATCGTAAGAAATCGAAAAATTATCAAAATTATAATCGCAGCTTGCAGTTGCTGTACTCAAAAGCCACCGAGCTAATGAAGGTCTTCGTTACACTCTTCGATAAGTATATATTTGTGGACACCATCATTTTGCCACTTTCCACCTTATCGATCGAACCGTTCTTTGTTGATAACATCGAAACCTTGCAATTTGTGTGCCTGGAATTAGTCACAACCCTATTTCGAAAGGAGGAATATGTCAAAATTCGCAGCAGTATATTAGGTGATATATTGACCTCCATTGATCGTTTGCCGTCTTCGAAGAAAAACCTCCGACCTTTCAAATTAATCAACAATAGCGGCAACATTCAAATGGTCACCGCATTAGTACTCCAACTAATTCAGTGCGTTACTATTTTACCCGATGTTATGAATAGTAATTCGCATAACAAAAGAAAATCATTACCACAGTATGGTGAACTGGCGAGTCAGGCATCTAGTTTCTCCACACAAACCGATCGTCAAAATATCGATGTGATTGTTTTGAAAAAATACGATGTTGCTATAAGCATAGGTGGCAATTTTCTAACAACATTTCTAAATAAGTGCAAATCTCGCTCCAATGAAACTGATTTCCGTCCAATATTTGAAAACTTTATCTACGATCTTCTGGCAACCGTAAACAAACCCGAATGGCCATCATCCGAATTATTGCTTTCACTTTTGGGAACCATGCTTGTACGTTATGTATCTGATAAATCTATAGAACAAAGTATACGCTTGGTTTCCTTGGATTATTTGGGCATTGTGGCAGCGCGTTTGCGTAAGGATGCCGTGGACTCTCGCTACAAAGTGAATGTCATAGACTCAATGATCAGATATATTAAAGTGGAGCAAGAGAAAGAGGGAGATCTGCCATCTAGCAACAACAAAGTCGAACTAAAAGAGGACGAACGGGTGGAGTTTCTGCAAAAGATCCTCTTAGATTTCCTAGCCGCCAATGCACACGTGGACAATCCTATTTGGGATTATGCTCGACACTTCTATTTGACCCAGTGGTATCGTGATATAATTTATCAGCGTCGTAATATCAATGAGGGCACAAAGCGCGATACATCACGAAAGAAGAGCTCACGTAAAAGGCGCACAAATGCCGATCTTTCCGGCAGTGATTCAAATGATGACAGCGGTGATGATATTAACTTCGTTAATGTTGATAGCCGTGTTGGCGGTGATTGTACTATGGGCGATCAGGAGCTGAATATGGAACGATTCAATTTGCTTGATAAACGCAAGCAATGCTTAGTGAATAATATAAATCCATATTCAACACTGGGTGATTCCAATCATGCACAACATATTAAAACATATATCGATTATAATAATGCACATTTAATAGCACAATATTTGGCCAGCAAAAGACCATTTAGTAAGTCATTTGATGGCTACCTCAAAAAGATCATATTGGTTGTAAATGAGCCGTCGATTGCTATAAGAACGCGTGCGATGAAATGCTTAGCTAACATTGTCGAAGTTGATCCCATGGTACTCAGACGCAAGGATATGCAAATGGGCGTAAACCAAAAGTTTTTGGATGCAGCGATATCTGTGCGTGAGGCGGCCGTCGATTTGGTTGGCAAGTTCGTGCTGAGCAACGAAGAGCTAATAGACCAGTATTATGATATGTTATCGACTAGAATTTTGGACACTGGTGTGTCGGTGCGCAAGCGTGTAATAAAAATTCTTCGCGATATATGCATAGAGTATCCGACGTTTCAGAAAATTCCGGAAATATGTGTGAAAATGATAAGACGCGTCAACGACGAGGAAGGCATACAAAAGCTGGTGACGGAGGTTTTCATGAAAATGTGGTTTACGCCGTTGCATAAAAACGACAAAGATGGCATACATTTGAAGATAAATCAGATTATAGACGTGGTTAATATAGCACACGACACAGGCACAGCTTGGTTGGAAGGGCTGTTAAATAGCATATTTCAGCCCAAAGAAAGTAATGCGAAGGGCGATGATAGTATGAAAGACAATTTGCAGAAGAAAACAGAGCCGCCGGCTGACATTTTGTTGTCGTGTCAGCAGTTGGCAGACGGTCTGGTGGGGCGTTTGATCGAGCTAGAGGACACCGACAATACGCGTATGTTGGGCTGCATAACCACTCTGCATTTATTGGCGAAGGTACGTCCGCAACTGCTGGTGCAACACGCAATCACTATAGAGCCTTATCTGAACATCAAGTGTCACCCGACTACAGCACCAAAATTTATTTGCGCTGTGGCAGATATACTGGAAAAGGTAATAGTCTACAATTCTAATATTATAATACTTCATAAAATCTAAAATTGAGTTTTCTTTTGCAGGTTGTACCACTTGTTAATAACGCTAGTGAGTCGTTTTTGGCTTCGCTGGAAGAGCATTTGATGTTACTGGTTGTTTCACTTAATCAAGCTGTAGTAAAGAGCTGTGTCTCTTGCTTGGGTGCAATTGTCAACAAAATAACGAAGAACTATGCGTTGATAAGAGATTGCTTTCAAAAGTTTTATCGCATTTTAGATCAAACTAGAAGTCAAATAATGCAAAACAGACAGATTAATAATTTAAGTGCAGCTATTCGCCGCAGCCTCTTCACTATTGGCATACTAATGCGTTATTTCGATTTCAAATCGAAAGAGGTCATCGGCGAGTCCAATTGTTTGTCACCAACAATATGCAACGATGTGTTTGATTGTCTGATGTTCTTTGCACAATATCAAAATTACGATATACGCAAGGAAGCGCTGATTGCTTTGGGCTCATTTTGTGTGATGAACGATGACTATCTGACGAATACTAAGTTGAAGCGCTACTACTGCGACTTGCTGCTTTCAGAAACGAGTGATGCTGGCATTAAAATTATATGTTTGCGCAACATTTGGATCTATCTGACTGAGTCGGAAATGCATATGTACAACAAAGAGAAGGATTGGGACAAACAGTCGAAAACCGAAGATCTTAAAGAAATGAACGACGTGTCATCGGGCATGTCAAGTCGTATCATACAACTATATCTACAAGAAATCTTCGAATGTTTCCTAAACAGTGATGATAATGTGCGACTGTGGGCTGTTAAAGTTATACAGATCGTGCTCCGGCAAGGCCTTGTACATCCTGTTAAGACTGTGCCATATCTTATATGCTTAAGTACAGATTCGAAACTCGAATCCGCGCACAGAGCAGATGCCTTGTTGAAAGACATCGACAAGATGTACAATGGGTTTGTGAATATGAAAGCGCAGTTGGGACTACAGTTCAGCTTTAGATTGCAGCGCATTTTGCAGCAGAATGTCAAAGGCAAGGGCAGCAAAGTTATTCGTGGCTATGTTAAAAGAAACTTGGATACAATGCCAACGGCGCTGAATGATTTCTTATACACACTTTTGCGTGCGGTTAAGACGCAGCGACGCGCCCTCGTTCAAACGATCGTAAAGCAATTTGATGATCAAAAAACTTCGCTGCAGCAAATGTTATATGTAGCAGATAATTTGGCTTACTTCCCGTATGCGGTGCAAGATGAGCCACTCTATTTGATACATCAGGTCGATTTACTCATTTCAATTGTTGGTACTAATTTGCTCACGACTTTCAAAGAAAATCTTAAACCTAGCGTTAATGTGGGGGATGTTCTAGAGGACGATGATGATGAAGATGATCCTGAAGTGTTATTCAAGCGTCTGCCAGAAAATGCATTTGAAATGCAAAAGTGTATAATGTCTTCACAAGCGTGTATGCTGCTATTAATTCTAAAGGATCATCTAAAGCATATGTATAGTCTAACAGATAGTAAAATATCCAGGTACTCACCGTCGGAACCGAAGTTGTACGAGAAGGCAGTAGTTCGTAAAACCGTTCAAGATTTTAACCCTAAAACAACAATAGATATTATTAAGAAACAACAGGAAACGATGTTAGCTTCCGATGTTGCAAACAGTAAAATCAATTTAAATGACGACGAAAGAATGGATCTGGTTATAAAATATTTAGACTTTAAAAAACTCATGCTTAAACTGGATCCCGACGATGAGGATTCAGATGACGAGAGTCGCAATAAATCGAAACTCAATACAACAGCTAATACGTCACAGCTGAACTCGAGTTCAGCGAGTGCAAATAAGTCTACAGATGACAGCTGTTTAGATGTGGATAAATCGATGAATCGGGAGAATTTGACTTAATTAAGATTTGTGACTATAGTAAGATGATGAGTAATATAATGAAAATATATATAATCATGTACAAACATACTTTCATAAATAAACA
Organism: Rhagoletis pomonella; assembly: GCF_013731165.1. Classification (NCBI taxonomy): domain Eukaryota; kingdom Metazoa; phylum Arthropoda; class Insecta; order Diptera; family Tephritidae; genus Rhagoletis; species Rhagoletis pomonella. The sequence goes on along the minus strand of NW_023459480.1, from coordinate 14,670 downwards.
AAAAAAAAATTCAAACAAAACGATTTTAATCCAAATATTCGTTTAAATTATGTAACTAAAATTTAAAATTATTCTAAGCTTCTTGTTTGCTTCTTGTTTGGCGCTGTAACCGTCTAGACGATTTTGGCTCAGTCGTGGCATGGGGTATGGTCGCTCTTCTGGGTATGCAGTTACAAGTAGCCCACGAGGAAGTCGTATTTCAACGAGTCCGAAAGATGCCGCTTAGGCCACGCTGCAATCGGTCGCAACGCAAGCTATGTGGCAGCGACACGGGGAGTTGAAAAGGGAAACCCGTTTCTTTGCGTAACAAAAATAGAGAGAGAGAGAGAAAGTGAGTGAGAGAGTGAGAGATGCCGAAGTCCAGAACATACTTAAATTATAGAGGGCCATGTGCCAGTAAAAGAACCCGAGCGAACGCGAATAGTTTGAACGAAGGCAGTAGTCAAATGATTTCAAGATCAGGGGTAGTTCCTGCAGAGGCGAAGGCGATAATGTATAGGGACTATCCTATAAAGGAGATGAGAACAGCAACAATGCGGTTTTAAAAGTAAAAGGACCTCAAGGTCGACAACATACCGACTGAGTTGCGAAGAGCTGGTACCAGCTGTTACGAAAAATTTACTCTGGTAAATACATAGAGATTGAATTATCGGTGTACATATTTTGGAAATCCAAAAGAAGGGATATTCTGTTGTTTCCAAAGGATATCCTGAGATTGCAGCGCCAAGCCTTGCCAGCCAGTAGTTTGCAGACCATTAGTGCCCTCCTGGCGTTAGAAGTGATCACACCAATATGTGCCTTTCACAGAAGTTTGGAATTCAGCATAAAACCTATGTACTTAACTTCAGTGGCGACCCCATTCCTACGCATCAACCCCTTGCTTTATAGGTGAAAATCTTTAAGAGTTTGTCTACAACTAAGCTTCATCGCAGAGGAGATAACACTCCTTCCTGCAGACACACTCTTCTTGTTTGTAGCTGTGCCAAGCTGTCGGTAATGTCGGTTTAAGCTTACCTGGTGTGAGATAGCCTACTCATTCGTCTGCGGATAGTTGCCTGCACGCCAACAGATGGTACTTTGAGCTCCGTAGGGAATTGAAAAGCAGAACCCTCAATCGACGAACGAAATTTACGCTCTACAAATCATGATCCTTTTATATGGCGCGGAAACACCGATGATGTCGACTAAATATAAGAGATACTTCGCCGACCTAAACGGGGTTAGATCGCCGAAACAACAGCCCTTGGTCGGGTAAAACCCGAGTCATTCCGGTACGTAGAACCGGCTGTCTGGACCCGACATCTTACCGACAGGCCCTGAACGGCATTCACAGGGAGTCAGTCTCGAGCTATGTAGACTCTAGACCTGTGAATGCCGTTCTAGGCATACCACCCCCGGACACAGACGAGACGGAGCTTCATCTGCCTCGGGAGACTCGCACAACTTCGCTCCGGCTACTGCAGCAGGTTAAACTCCTACCTGAGTAGATTGAATGAGGATGCACCGAATAAGTGTCCGGCATGCGGAGAGACCCCACATGACTCGAAACATCTCTTCGCATGCCCGGAAAACCCGACAACCCTAACGGCCTTGTCCCTGTGGACCAACCCCACAGAAGCTGCACGCTTCCTAGGGTTGCCGTTAGTGGAACTTGACGACAACGACTGAGATACCATCCGTCCTGGGCGGGGTTGTTGTAGCCGCTACAACAACAACAACAACAACTAAATATAAGATGGATTTCGCCGACCTAAACGGGGTTAGATCGCCGAAACAACAGCCTCTCCGAACTTTCTCGCTTTTTCACTGCAAGGAGCCTTGCCCTATCCCCTGCGAAATCCTCGGCAACCCTTTTCACCACTTGGACGAAGGAGGTCAGACTGCAACTGGGTATTCACGTCGATGGCGTAACAATACCAACGGTGAATAACCCAAAAATCCTCGGAGTTACCTTCGACAGTCTGCTCTCCTTCTAGGCGCATACAACCGCAATTGTCAACAAAGTACAGAGCCGCAACAATATCCTCAAGTCGCTGGCCGGCAGCACTTGGGGCAAATATAAAGAAACGTTGTTGGCAACATACAAGGCAATTGGCCGGCCGGTTCTAAACTATGCAGCGCCCGTATGGTCGCCGGGGACTAGCAGGACGCAGTGGATGAAGCTTCAGACCTGCCAAAACACGGCATTACGAACCGCGACAGGATGCCTCCTGATGACGCCCCAACACCACCTACATGACGAGGCCCATCCCAGTAAAGGAGCATAACTTAATGCTCTGCAAGCAGTTCCTTGCTGGGAGCCACAGACGTGGCCATCCCAGCGGACAGCTGCTCGCAGAAGAGCCCTCGCCACGGACGTCAGGAGGCATCTTTACGAACTGACGGACGAAGTCTAGAGGTTTATCAAACAACCTCTGGACCCGTCAACCTACCGACAGGCCCTGAACGGCATTCACAGGGAATCAGTCTCAAGTTATGTAGACTCCCGCCCTGTGAATGTCGTTCTAGGCACACATCCACCGGACGTGGACGGGACAGAACTTTGTCTGCCTCGGAAGACCCGCACTACAATAGCCCAACTTCGCTCTGGCTATTGCAGCAGGCTCAACTCCTACTTGAGCAGAACCAACGAGGATGTGCCCAACCAATGCCCGGCATGTGGAGAGTCGCCACATGACGCCCGGCACATCTTCACATGCCCTGAGAACCCCACTCAGCTAACGCCCCTGTCCCTATGGACAGCCCCTGTGGAAGTAGCACACTTCCTGGGCCTCCCCCTAGCTGAAATTGACGACAACGTTGATGGATGAACCGCCCCGAACGGGGCTTAGTAGCCGCTACAACAACAACAACAACAACTAAATATAAGAAAGCCTTGGAAGCTTTTGAGAGAAGTATTCTACCCGTGGTCCATCTTGTGTGTACGAGCTTTTTAACGACAAGTACATAGTTAAGCGCCTAAAAATACCCAGTAGATAATTTCAGGAGTTAAAAGCCCTCCTGAGAGTCAAGAGGCCTTCCACTCTACATTCTTTGCTCTTTTATTTTCTGTATGGAGTGGCACATATTGAAGGGCTTCTTTCGCTACCCATGGAAGGCCTTCCAGAAGGGCTTTTATATGATACACTTCAGAAGGCCTTTAAGAGCGGTTCTTTGAATGTTGCTTTAATTTATAAAAATCATATATTCTTGAAGTATTTGCTTAAGGTTTATGTAAAATCTGCGTTTTTGCAACTTCAAATGTTTATTGAAATTTATTTGTAATGCTAAATAGTATAAATTTATGCATTCGCGAAAATTGTGAATGGATAAGCCTTTCTAGAAGGCATGCAAGGAAGCACTTTTTTCAGCCCTTCTTGGCTAGGCCTATTAGAATGGCTTTACTTAAGAAAGCCTACATAAATTATCCACTGGGATAAAACGCATGAATGAGGAAACAATTCAAAGCTTCTTTTGATCTTCACTGATAGTATCTAATAGAGGAATGAACACCGATACCCTAAAATAATCTTCACAAGTTCCTTAGCTATAGTATTCGCCTAATTTTTGACGGCTACCTGTTTTTGATAATTCCTTGTGGACGTCAAGCTCTTTCCGAATTTCGTTCACTGCTCCAAAATCTGAGAGAATTACAGGCATCGGTAGTTATGGAGGCATTTAGATAAAGAAATTTCATCTCATTTAGAACTTTTTACCCAAGAGCGTCTCCTGTGAGGGATAACTCTCTGTCAGTTTTACCATTTTCTTTAGCGGTCCTAGAAAGCAAGTGATGTACTCTCTTCTAAGTAGTTCATAGTTTTCGGAGTCGTTATCTTTTGTAGTACAATACTTTGACAGTTCACTAAAAGCATCCAAAAACTTAACAAAATCTTCTCTTATGCAGGGCTTACCAGAAGAAAAATCGATGTGGTGGAGTATCAAGCTGTCCGGTAAAGATTGAGGACCTGAGTCATGAATCCGATGAGCCGCAACTTTTAAGTTAACCATAAGAAATCGATTTTTGCTACTCCAATTACAAGATTTTGCTTCGATTTGGCTTATAACGGGAAAAATCTTTTTAGAGAACAACTCGAGCTTACCCCATTTAGAAAATGGAACCAAATTTCATGCACAAGTTATACATTACCTGTCCTTTTCCTGGTAGATCTGGAGATTCAGCAAAAACGAATGTGTAGAACTCAGTCCACCTTTTTAAAAACTTTGTACAAAACCTCACTTCATTGACATTCAATGAGCTGATTTTAAGTAGGTGTACTGGTGCAAGTTTCTCTCGAAGACGCTTTCTCAAAGTGAAGCTTCAGGAATTTATCTGCCGAATCGATTTTGAACCTAAGCAGGCCCTGAAATTTCTTTCATTCTGCTTTGGAGGTATTTTCAGAAGGACAGATGGCAAAATAGTTAGAAATACTTTTGTTATTCTTGCACAAAAGTCTTAGAGAAAAAGCTCTCATTATCCACTCGTGGTGAAAAGCTATTTTGAGAGAAAACACTTGTCTCTCATTCAGCTCGCTTCCCTCCCACAATCGCAATAGCTGTGCGGGCAAAGCATAGGCGGGCCATACGAGAGATCCGAGTTCGAGTCCTCGTGCAGCAGATTTATTTATTTTTATTTAAATTTTTTTCTTTTTGCATCCAATTTTTTTTATTAGTTTTTAGATTTTATTTTTTTTAATAGAAATATAAATTTTTTAATTAAATTAAATTTTTAGAAACCCATTTTATGTATTTTTTTATAATTTAATACTTCTTCTTTCTCAATTTGATTTTAATTTTCTTTTAGAACGAATATTGTTTTTAAATCTGATTAAATTTTTAGGAATTTATTTAATTTTTTTCTGCTTTAAATTAAATTTCTTTCCTGTTTTAGTTAAAGTTTTAGATCTCATTGCTAAAAAAATATATTTTTTAGATATATTATATTATTTATTTTCCCTTTCCCTAATTTCATTTTCTTTTAGATTTCAGATTGTGTTGTTTTGAGAGGACAAATATATTTGTATTCCATTCAACTTTATGGTCTTATTTTGTTTCTTGTCTCTTTTTATTTTTTGATTTTGTTTTAAAAATAAAAATATTTTTGTTTAAATTTTGTTTAATTTTGAAGTACTATTTTCTTCGTTTTAGACTTATTATTATTTTTTTTTCTTTTTCCAATTTAACTTTTAGATTTTATTGTTTTAAGAAGGAAAACATTTCTTTTAATTTCTAAAGATATTTTTTTCCTTTATTTTCATTTTATTTTTTCTTTTCTTAATTAAATGTTCTTTTATATATAACTATTTATTATTTTAAAAAGAAAAATACATATATGTATACATTTGTTTTTTTTTGTTTAATTTAATTTTCAAAAACTTATTGCTTAAAGGTGGACAACTAGTATTTCGAAAGAGTCTTGAAGATATTGCCAGATTTGACAATTGTTTTACGAAAGCCTTTTGTCTTTCCAAAAACTATGTTGAGTTGAAACACAGTGGCCAGAATTGCCCTGTAAGACTATCTGAAGTGAAAAGTGCAGAAGTGCTTATGGCTTGTTTTCACTATTTCAAATACAATGGAAGTTTTCGACAAACTGTCAAATGGCATTAAAAGCTGTATATCAATTGATTTCGATCAGGATAAGTCGTTAGTCGGTTGTATCCGCTGCTAAATCGGCTATCTGTCAGTTTTTGGTCCGTAATATAATGGGTGCAGATATGGATAAATGAGATAGAGTTGTGTCAAAATATGTCGAAAAATTTTGGCGTCAAAATATGAAACAGTGAAATCCAGCCAAAAGTCATAAAGCTTTTAGAGAGGGGTGCGGCAAAAAAATTTTGCACTCCTGAAATACTCTCATAGTGAGTATTCAAAATCGCTTGGAACAAATTGAAATTTTTTTCAGCCCATACGTCGTGATACGGTCTCATGTACATACCAGAGAACAGCTTTGAGTATGATCGAGCCTTTTTGATCACACTCACTAAAAATCAAGCACAAGCGAACGCCACACTCGGCTACTATGTGTTCGATCGAGATGCATACCCGACAGCTGCTTTGGTTACGAACGAGTCTGTTCGATCACCCTCGCTATAAATTGAGCACAAGCGAACACCACACTCGGACACCCGCAGCTAACCCGAAAATTTGTGTAACAATGAAACGGACACCCGAACATTGCGATAAAATGCAGGACAACAAAGAAATTTACGCTGAAGGTAACTGGCGCCAATATGTTCCCACAAACCATACGAAAATGTTGTTGCTTTGTGCTTGTGCATACGCAATGAAAAACTTAGAAGCGAAGTAGACAAAAATGTGTTTGCATCTATTTCGTATAGTTTCGCGTGGAAAGCTGTGTGTGTATATATTAGAACACAGCCTAAAACCTAAAACTATGTAGGTACATAAATACTTTTACAAAAAATAAATGTGCTCCGAGTGTATAGGGCTTGGGCATTGCCGATCTACACACATTTATACCTAAATGGATGTAGGCGTCGTGATGCCGCGTTTTGTATGAGCAAAAATATAAGAAATGGTTAAATGTACACTTAAACAAACTACCGAAAAATTCAACCTTCTCTTTACCCTCTACGCACAAAAACTAAGAACACCGCGATGAGAAGGCAACATTTTTTGTAGAAACAAAAACGTCATAAGCCAATCAAGAAAATTTTGTGCACACTCGGGTTGAAACTCGAACACCCGGGTATATTGAGCTGCAAAGCACCCGAACCCAATCAAGTATGTATGAAAAGCAATCGGGTGTTGTGGCCAACATGTTCGTCTTGAGCTCAGTCGATAACGAACAATACTTCTGCTCGTATACAGAGAACGATGCAAAGCGGGTTTTGTTAGATGATCGAGTATACACGAAAATCATGCACCCGCTGCAGATGTCTGGTACATACTTACTATTCAGGTGCTCAAGGCCAACGACAGCATGCTCGTTGTTGTGGAATAAAAAGTAGCAGAGGCTGAAATAAATGACGACAAAACGGCTTTGCCGCACTACATCCATATGTACTTACATACATATGCATGTATGTATGTAAATTAGGATAGTCCAAAATGCATATGAAAAAAGTTAAATGCGAATGGTAAAGCTCTTTCCCTCTAGGATTGATCTATATGGAAAAAATATACCCATGTTTACCTATTTCGACATTAAAAATATTTAGAGGTCGCTTAAAGCGCTCAAAGTATACCATATATTTTATATAGGAAACAATTTTTTTTTTTTTGGAAATGGTATAGAATTCTTGAAAATCAATATTTTTCGATCGGAAAACTGTTTTTCTTTTCAGGAGAGAATAATACTACCAAATTTTTTATTTTACCATTTTTAATACTGAAGATATTTTATGGGCCCCCATTGTTTTTTTGGGGTTTTTGAGGGATCTGTAAAATATAGTTAGTATTAAAAAATTGTTAAATAAGCAATTGTGGAGTTTTACGATCGAAAGTAATGAAAATTGTTTTCCCCACTCTTGGACTTCAAAAAAAAAAAAAAAAAAAAACAGGGGGATATTTTTTCGGTACAGAACAATCCTAGCGGCTGAGAAACTTAAAATTTTGACTTTACTTTTTTGGACCACCCGAATGTACATATTCGCGCTGAGTTGAATTGTGCAAAGTGAGCAAAGAGCAGACGAAATCAGGTGTGTAGGCGTGGGTGCTGGTTTAATCAGCAGAAGAAGTGCCACACGTATAAAATTAAATAAAATGAGTATTTAAAAGGTTTTAATCGGGTTTTCCATGTGCACTGAAAATTGCCATAAACCGAACAGAGCAAAGATTAATACAACTGATTGCTACATATGTACATATGTATGTACTTACATACATACTAACATACCTGAAAGCATACGCAAGTGGGTAAAGGGCCGAAACACCACCTAAAAATGACTGCTGGTTGAACTAAGTGGAAGAACTGTAGCGAGTAGGAAGTACTTTGTGCTTTTTTTCTACCCACTACATTCGAGTATGTAGTACGGCCAAACGTACACACACACACCTAGTACCTACGCCTACATACATACATTTACATGCAAGTGTGTAAACTCTGTTAAGTAAATTTATGCTTAAATGCGCTCAGAAGTGTAAACAACCGCGGGGGTTTGTTATGTTGTTGATTTTGTGACTTTGTACCGGTATTTAGGAAATCGCACGACGACATACATACATATTTTAACACAAAGTCAAAGGATGCCGCATATTTGTATACATACTTATGCACACGTGCTTACATATTCAAGCATCTGTACTATGTTTACTGCAAAGCTATGCTCAAGTTCGTGATGTCAATAAGTTTACCTGAGGATATGTTAATCCACAGAGGATGAAAGGATGAGGTTGCTTGCTATGTGCTAGGCAAAGTTGTTTACGCGTAAAAATAAATACATACCATCAGTAAAGCTCTGCAGCTTAAGAGAGATTTTTCTGTTTTTTATTTTATTTTTATTTTTATTTTTTTATTTTAGTAAAAATCTTATCAAGGTTACGAGAGGGGACATTTGCAGTTTGCAGGGCACACAAAATGTCAAGGGTGCTAAATTTAAAAAGAAGTCTAAGTACAATTTACAAATGTATGTATGTATTTACACGTAGGTTGGATAAGTTAGGTGGTCATCTCCAGTTGGGGACATACTTGGGCATTATAGAGGCTGCTCTTTGTGATACTGCAATATTTTGTAACGTTAAGCCCTGTATGCAGCTCTCAAGAAAACGGACAAGAAAAAATTGCCATTATTTCGCGTGTGTGTCCAAGGAATTTTGACATTTTTGCCTGTTGCCTCACTCTTTCCTCAAGAAATAATGGAACGGGCATATATGTCTGTTGCAAACCTGGGTTGCCTTGTGATCTTTTTCACAAAAAAACTTTAGAAAACCGTAGTAGAAAGCATGGTAAATTTCTTAAGAACTGCGTACTGCCTTAAGGAAATTTGTCTCAAGAAAATTTCTTAGCCATTTCTTGTACGTCATTTTATATGGAGTTTTTGCTTTTCTTGAGAGCTGCATACAGGCATAACTGTTTCATGGATAGCCTTTCCCGCCAACTCCTCACCCATGCAGTTTCCCGCCTGATTAGAAAATATTCCGATGCCAATTTATTTATCATTATCAGTGAACTCAGCGCTCTGATTACCATTTGGCTGCCAGATTAGATGCTTATCTGCCTTATTGACGTCACACAGTTGAGCAATGTGCCCACTGCTTCTTTGATTGCAGCCACTTCTGCCTGAATCACGTTGAATAAGTCTGAAACGTGGCACTTACTGGTGATGCAGAGCTCATGGAAGAACACCCCTATGTAAACTCATCCATCAAATCTTCAATTCATCCGTTAAAATGCTTATAGCTGCCACCGTGCAGCTATCTCGCCCCATCCAATCATCCCTCGAAGGAATGTAAAAAAAGGCATTTCAGAGACATAGGAAGCATTCGAACGTCAAAATTCAATCCATCAGTCTCTTTTATTTCTAAGTTGCGCAACCTAATTGAAAATTAGCATCTAACCGTGATGCTTTGTATTTTGACGTTTTCGAGTGCACCCACAGTGATCCGTGTAATCAGCGATGAAATAGATACTTTTAAGAAATTTAGAGTGGTAAGACGCTATACATTAGATTTTCGTGAGCTTGGTTACAGCACGTGCCGCGGCAGTTTAGCCCACAATATCATGACGTGAATGCACGATTAAATAATAGTACGCGCCCTAGTTGCCTATCTACATAGCAGAGCTGTAAAATGATTGAATCAGTAGGATCTGCATTCACTTGGCACTCGTTTCAAAATTTTGATTGTTTGGCTGTATAAAACAAACCTCATTCCTGAGTGGCTTAAATTATTTTGAAACAAAAACAAACGTAATGTGTTGTTGAATGGCAGAGTTCCATTCAGTATAGAATGTGAATGTAACAAAAGTATTCGCAATCATCGTGATTGTAAATTTTGGTTGAATGCAAACAGTTTTGATCATTCAGTACTACACTGAAAAAATATGCCTTGAAGAAAAAATTTATAGGAGAAAATTGTCGTTTTACTTCTGCTTTTCTACTACTGCTACAATTTGGTAAAGCATTACCTAAGACCAGAAGTACGTACCAGCTTTGGATATTCTGTTAATGCTGTTTAAAACCAACTGCATGTTTTTGAAGGAAACTTGCGGTCAATTTTATTTAACGAACTAAATTTTTATTTGTACAAAAAGATATTTTTATTTCTCAATACCAGGCGCTCATACATATGAAGTAGCAAGCTTTCTATATGTATAAATTTGTTTGTAGAACTTTTAAATACATTTTTTTTTGTAGAAGCCTTTGAACTGTACAAAGTAGAATTTTGGAAATTTAAAAATTTATACAAACAATTTTGTACGTAGAAATAGAAAACTTGTTACTTCACATGCATGAGCGCCTGGTATTGGGAAATGAGAATATCGTTCTTTTCAAATAAAAACTGATCATAAAGGGTGGCCGCGCGAAAATTGGCACATATGTATTTTAAAAAAGACATTATATGTATGTGGATAAACCATGGACTGAATGATAAAAGCTGCTATCATTTGATGGTTGTTATGCTTGATTATTTCATGTTCTGCAGATTTTCCAATCTTTAAAAGAAAAAAGTTATAGATACTAATTGTCTTGGAACATTTTTCACTCAGTTTTCAAGCAACCAAAACTATAAATTTGTACAATATGTTCATGTGAATCAAGCTGCGTTTCATGCGTGGAGGAGTCCAAGCACAACCATTCATTCGTAGGACATGGCTTAGCCCGCGTGGCCGCTGTGCATTGATACGCGACACTATGTCAATAGCGTTTTAAAGTTCATACACCTCATTATTCCATCATTTAAACTTACATATTTTTCTTAGTGTATAAAATTTGATTGGAACTGAATTAGAGAATGCACACATAGCAAAGTGTTCATTCATCTGGAAGCTAATTCAGTATTGAATTCTGTTTACTTCAGCATTCTCAGTTTTTCATTCAGGTATTTACTACCTTACTGTGTGAAATCAATTTTTTTTTAATGATTGTAGATTGAAAAAAATATAAGCCACACTACCAGACCAAAGGAAAATGAATGAAATCCTACTTGTAAATATTTCATGATTAAAATTTTAAATGATTTCACAGTTTTACAGCTCTGCTACATAGTATATCCCGCTATGGTTTCAATAGCCATATAGCTAGTCTCCACGGAATTTCTTCTATTGAAAACATGTTGAGCTTTAGACAGACGATCTCGAGGAATCCTCTTTCTTGTGTGCAGGCACTCCTCGCTCAATTTGTGTATATGGGAGATATCCACCTACGTAACAACTTCACAGACCTTAGAAGCTGTCAGAAATTATGCCGTCTAACCCCGAGGGGTTTTCCTGGGGACGGGTTTTAAAGAACATTAATATAAAGAAGAAGTTTACGTGATTCCTCCCTGTACATAGTCTAGTTTCTACCCTGGTCCCTCTGGTAGCCACCGAGACCGCTCGTAATAATACGTCTTACTCTGGGGGGTTCATGTGAACCGTATGCACTTTTTCAGAAGGTTCTCCAAGAAACCCACTTTACTTTTATAATTCGAACTTATAGATTTCTAGCGCAGCTTCTCCATGCTCTATTTATTAAAGAGTCGTCTCTTTGATGCCCACAGATCAGAAAACACCATCTGCCATCAAAGGGGCTTTCCTTAGCGTACATGAAAACTTGGCGGGCATGAGCTGTCAAGAGCATGTCTACTGTTGCATCAGGTTGCTGTACATATTCTAGTTCGTATCCTTGATTTCTGTGGGGTCTAAAAAAAACACGCTTTGCGATGTATTAATAAACTAAAGCATCAGTAAAAGTTGTAGAAGAAGAACTTATTTAAATGGCAGCACAAAGTTCGACTTAAGTTGACGGTTGCTGTATCAAGTAGTGAGCAAAAGAACCCTGTTGGAAACCGACACTTTTCGTCATGCAAGCCGCGCAAGCATGGAAGGTCATTACTGCCCACTCGCTGGCTGTTCCAAGGAGACATCAATATATTTTCGAGCCAATGAGAATTTTGGCAGTCTCTTTATCGTATGGCATGACGACTAGCATTAGATACAGATGACACTTTGTGCCATGAAGGCTAGGGTTCTCCTTTTTCTCTTCTAGTAAATGAGTTCGATGGCTTTCCATAACTAATTATTTAAGAGAGCTAGTGTAAGAATATTAAACCTCTCCCTATAATGGCATTAATATTTTCTATGACGGCATTGTCATCGATAAGCTACGAGTATTTTCCAATTGGGAACTTACTGGTTGTGCGTGTATGTGTAAATCGTTTGCGTGTCACAAAAATGCGCCCGCATTCACTTTACATTTGAATTACGCATAAAGTTTTGCCATATTTTATCAATTATATGAGTGTGACGCACTTGAGCGCACATTAAGGGAATGATTTCCTAGCCTTTTGGCCACAAAGGTCAAATGCGGAAACAAACACGCACACAGCCGTCAAATTATGTATGACTGTACCAAAATGCTAGTTACAAATTAGTCCTTTCAGAACGGGTTTCTGTCTGGTGAAGTAGTTTTTGTTTTAATGTCATTCACACAATTTTATTGATGTACTTATTTCTTGGTAAACCAGTTCTCCTTACTTCTCAAAGGAGTTAAGATCAGAAAGATCTGATAAGGAATATTCCTACTATTGTGTATTTGTATGCAAGTAGTTTTTCAAGAGACTAATTTTAATTTAAAGATCTTTATAAAAAAACGTTTTCATATAAATTTTCGATTTATAAATCAACTAAAGCCTTCTTTAATTTTTATGAATTTAGTTGTAAATTTATGAAATTTTGGGCTTAACAAAGGGTCTATTTATGTAACTATATTTTTTTACCTCTAGGCGGTGAGAGTAGTTATCATATTTTTCTTTATAATGTAATGTAATGCGTTCCTAAAAGAATATATGTGCATTAGGATGGTAAAAAAAAAAATAAGTCGGAATATTAAAGCTCTCACCCCGTAGGATTGTTCTATACCGAAAAAGTTACACCGCTGTTTTTTATTACGAATTAAAAAAAATATTTAGAGGACGCTCAAAGCGCGTAAAGTTTTCCATGTAAATATTTTATATAGGGAAAAAACAATTTTTCATAGAAATGGTTTGGAATTCTTGAAAATCAATATTTTTCAATCGGAAAACTTTGTTTCTCTTCAGGAGATATTAAATTTTCAATAATAGTAAAATTGTTTATTTAACCATTTTTTGATATTAAAAAGTGGTAAAACAAACAATTTGCTTTGAGCGACCTATAACATTTTTTTTTGGATTTCAAAATAAAAATACAAATACAAAATAAAAGGACACATGCATTTTTGGACCACCCTAATGTGCATGTATTAAGCGCCGATTTGAGAATAGCATGAACGAGGCCCAATAAATAAATTGAAATAATAAAAAGTAGACACTACATAGCATTTCCTTGGGATTGAGCTTGACCTGATATCACCTCCAAAATGACCTAGTTTCACATTGATTTGAAGACGTTACGATTTACTGCAGTGAACCAAGCGGAAGCACAAAGATAACTGCACTCACAAAACACTTTTGTATTTGAGTTCACAACATATAAAACCTATAAAAAAAAAAAAATCAGAAATACGCATGAACGCTTTAGATAAGTGTTCACTCACAGATATGTACTACCCTGTGGGGAAAATTTCTAGTTCTGAACGGGTGCGCTTCTAGTATATTTAGACCCACTACTGCTGCGCTTAAAATTTCTTTTTGTATGCAAACAACTTCCGAACCAGTTTTAAAATCGACTTACGAAAAGAGTAAAGAAATTTTCGCAAACAAAGTCTCTTTGTTTCTGCCATGGCAGCGATTTTAGATTATTTTCGAAGAAATGTGTTTCAAATTGAACTACAATTTGTTTTACAAATTTTTTCTTGCTTCAAGCGTCAAAATTTAATTTATGGAAATAAATAAAAATATGGACTTAAATAGCAGCAACTTTTCTTAGCTAGCTATAAGAAATTTTAAAAAATAAAATAAAATAATTTTTTAAAAGTACCAAATTTCGCTGCTTTTGAAAGATCTGGTACTGAACTAGAATTTTGGTTCCCTAGTTCGGGGTTTTCCTGCAGAGTAAGCATGCATGTATGTACATACTCATGTGCAATAGATATCAACATTATCATAAGTATGTACACACTCGCAACTACATAAATTTCAACACTAAGTGCTTAGAGAAAGTTAGTTGTCACTTACATTTGGACGAATGCACTTTTTAACGCAAAGTTATACGGATAAATGCACTAGAAAGTGTAAATTTATGTATGAATACGCACTATAATGCATCTACATATGGCCCAAATCGCCGAAAACGAAACCAAGGGGAAATTTTTTTTTTCTCAGGTTTCGCAGGTTTTGGATTATATCTGGGTCATACATATTCTAAGGTATCGGACAACATCAATATTAACGCGAATCTCCTTCTCTAAAACATGAAAATTCACTTATTCTTGAGACACCTTTAAATAAACGAAAATTAAAAAAGCACAACATGAAACTAAAGGGTAGTTTATAATTAAGGTCCACCACTTTTTTGCATTATACTTGCCTCTCTTCGCTTGCCTTGTATTATTTTGAAGTTAATAAAAAAAAGTATTCGACAAAAAAATCAGCGATTAGTTTTCTATATGA
>NW_023459479.1:32014-56611 GCF_013731165.1 Rhagoletis pomonella | reverse complement strand
ACATAAACATTTTCAGAGTTAAGTAGCTTATAGGGAACAGCTTAAGGAACTTTTTCTGTTTGAATGACAAAGGTAAAACAAGAATAAGATCAAGATATGTATGTAACAGCGAAATTAACTTTTTGGTGAGACCTCGCACAAGACGTATTTGTATTTTTTTTTTTTTTTTTTGAAAATCAATATCAGTGGCAACCCTTGTTAAAAATATCAGCATCAAAGAATTTTTTAACATTTTGTTTGAAAATAAATTCCAAATGTTGTTCATTCTAGTAAAGCTTTTTTCAAACACCTTTGACTTGGTGCCCATCTCGTTGTATATAATTAAATTTTAAATTTTTTGTGTTAACTTTTTAGATTTGTGACTATTGAACAATTTTTGTAAAACAAAGATTTCGGTAAATCTCGAAAAAATTCGATAACTCAATAAACATTGATCAATTTCAATAACTCGATACATTCCGATAACTTAATAAACATGGATAATCGGTATATTTCGATAACTGCAAAACTTCAGTACGTCTCGATAAATTTCGATAACTCAATAAACATTGATCAATTTCAATAACTCGAAACATTCCGATAACTTAATAAACATGGATAATCGGTACATTTCGATAACTGCAAACTTCAGTACGTCTCGATAAATTTCGATAACTTATTGATCAATTTCAATAACTAAATAAACATAGATAATCTGATATATACATATGGATTTCGATAACTGTAGACTTCGGTGATAAGATACTTGATAACTTTCGATAACTAAATTTCTGATGACAGGATATATTTCAATTCTTATCGAAAAATTTCATTGAATTTTCTTACCCTTTCAGTTATCCTAATTCTTGTGTATATTATGTAAACTCATTATTTTTATGTTCGTCTTTATCTTCAATTTTGCCTTTATCATTTCTTTATGCATCTTCACATTTATGTTTTCATCTTCATTTCTAATACGAAGTAAAACAAAATGTGAAAACAAATCAAATTGAACAGGTTGCAACCACAACTACATATACACAAATATGGTAATTTTAAAACGACGATTTCGGCCGTAATTTTCAACCAATTTTGAAACCATAAAACCTCTCCTCATCTACAGAAAAATACCATTTCCAATAGAGTTCTCGGTTCGGGGCAAACGCCAAACGAAGGCGGCCAAAATTTCTGTTAGCGTATTAATATATAGATGTGCATAGATACCGACTTTTAAACCACACTGAATTTCGAAAGAAAATAAGTTAGGGCCTTGCTGTATTAGGAAGGGAAGTATGCAGTATGTACATACTTAGGTATAGTGATAAATATGTATGTATGTAACTGATGACAGTAATAACAATGCGTCGACACAACAGTTTAAAATAGAGTAATCAATTATATAAATGACTTATTTATTGCCTGTGTACATAGATATTTAAGCTTTGTAGGCGGATATGATGTGCATATGTACAAACATACATATATGTATATTTAAAGAATTACTATAATATAATAATAGTTTTTCAATTGCTTTAAGTTCATTCAACTCTGATTGTGTGGGTTTAAAAATACTTTTACATATATGTTTTTTTAATATTCGCATTTTAATGACCATAGAGGCTACCTTATCTGCATTATTCAGAGCTTTCATGCATAGGTACAATAATTTACATAAGCTTTTACTTATGTACATATGCAGGTATGTAAATTTGTAGATAGCTAGTATATTTTTAAATTTTTTAGTACTATAGCCATGTGGTGACGCTCACGTGCCCTAACATATCAAAAATTTGCATGATTGCATTAAGGTGACCAGATGTGCGTGTCATACATACTTCAGAGTGTTATTGGCTATACTTGCACACATAGTTTATTGCACTTGATGTGTGTGTGTGTGAATGGACAACATAAAAAGTTATGAAATTTAAAAGGGTCAATTCGAGGTTAAAGTGGAGTTAAAACAATAAAATATTTTTTATATACCCCTATGTATACATACATACACGTGGTGTAATAAATATTAGGGTGAAGTCAGCAACTTAACCTTGCTTGTACTGCAGTTTTTTCCGGTTATCGTTAACTTCAACTGCGGGTAGGCTTAAGAAACGTGTGCATTGCGATGGGGTCACACCAAAGGCAGAAGAACGTTGGTTCAGTGAATTTAAGGGCACATGTGAAGAGGTGGTTAGAGTCGTTGGGTACGCCAGCGCGAGTTTAGATAGAACTTTAACTACTACAGTATCCAGACCGTAATAGTGCGAAAGTAATGCGGGTCTCTTGAGGCCTTTCCTCTGCAAGGGCTGTTGGTTGAACTCCGATGATGGTCGTTTCACGAGTCAAGAGTTGAAGAGAAGGATCTACCGACCTAGAACGGTTTACTGAGAGCATCTGAACCTCGCTATGTACGTGTTGTTCTAGCGACATTAAAAGCAGCGCACAGATGTCTGGAGTAGGGATGTTGCGAATGTGGAATTTTTGACATACGCGGATGCGAATGCGGATGCGGATGTTTAAAAGCTAACGAATGCGGATGTCATGATTTGGGTAAATAAAAAATGGAAAGGTTAATAATTTTTAATAATCTGCCTGAGTTTTGCCCGAAAAAAAATTCACCCGAAAATTTGTATTCCTCCCATAGTAAATATGTACATGAAAACCAAAAGTGAAAAGTGAACCGGTTCGGGGAAAATTAAACTCATGATAAATAAGACTGAATGTTTTTTTAGTACTTGAATTTAAAAATTGGAACATTGTAATTAATAAAAACTTTTTGAAGGGTCGTAAATCAAACCTGCGCCACTATATAACAACTCGCTCGAGGCGACAAACTTGAAAAACTTGAAACTTGGCAAAATTGTAAATTCTTTTCGATTGACACTGCACCAGTTGAGAGAACTTTCAGTTATATTTATTTATTTTTATTGCGGTGCAATAATTACTTTTAGAGAATTTCATCGGGTCTGCAAATGTCGGATGTATCCTCCTGACTTTCATCTTCATAATCTAGCATCATGGCACAATCGTTGTTTAAACACCGTTTTTTTTCGAAAGAATTCTTCATTCTCATTCTTTTGGTTATTTCGGAATTTGTCACGTCATCAGCGTTTTTCGGTTTTAGTTTTTATAACTCATTTTTAATGCTTTCTTCTGTGACTGGTTAGATATACGTCTGTGCAATTGCACAATATTCCAGGGACCGAAAATAACAGTTATTTTTTCCGAGTTAAATTTGACCTAATATTTTTTATTTCGAAATAAACGTCCTATCCGGATAATAAAGAAACCGCTTATCCAAATTAAACAAATTTGGTATCATATGAAAGGGGACTGAAATAGCTTTTAAACAGAAATATGAATGAAGGTCACCACCTCTACTATATTTTTTTATAACTTAATACTAAAGAAATTCAGGTAAATACATACCTGACCCAATATTTGTTCTATCCCACCATGCAAAACATGAGAAATAGGCAACAATCGTCAATGGCAACAAATTGGCGACTCACCGATTTATTGCTGTGGTGACAAATCGGCAACATCACTTCATTCATGTCAATTTTGAATAAAAAAGTTCTCAAAAATTCCGAAACTTATGAATATGGCGTCAATAGTATTGGCCAAAAGCATCTAAATTATGCTCAAGGACAAGATTGATAAAATAGGAAGCCTCACAGCGAGAAAATGAATTAATTCCGATTGTAAGTTGCAATTTGGTATACAAAAAAATAAATGAAGTATTAAAAAGAATAAAATTATTCCAAATATCGCCTGAAGCGATAAGAAAACGCTTCGCCCAGGCGAGTTGCCTTCGGCGGACGTTTTAGAGCGACCGGTAATAGGAAATCGATTCGATGGCAATATTACCGGCAATAAATTTGTTTCCGAGGGCGACACGTTTTCTTATTGCCGGCAACACAAATTGTTTGGTGGGATGGTAATTAATTAACATTTTTTATGGAAATATTTTTCAATGTGAGGCTTTCCTCTTTTAGACATTTCAATTTTAAAGCTATTCAAGTCCTCTTTCATTGGATACCAAACTTGTTTAATTTGGATAAACGCTTTGTTTATTATCCGGAAAGTACTTTTATTTCGGAATAAAAAATATTTGGCCAAGTTTAACTCGTAAAAAAATAACTGTAATTTTCGGTCCCTTCAATATTTGCATTCGCAAAAGATCCACATTGATTTTTGCGAATGCGAATGTTAAAATTATTGCGGAAGCTCCGCGGTTGCGAATGCGAATGCGAATATTCGCAGCAACCCTGGTCTGGAGTGGGGTTTTGTGGCATGCTTGTAGCTTGATCTCCTGTGTCTTACTTAACCAAATTGGCGCAGCATAGTTTTGAACCGGGCGTTTATTTATCATTTGCTGCCAGCGAGCGACCAGAGAAATTATTTCTGGCTCTGTACCTTATTGTCGATTGCGGTTGTGTGCGCGGAGAAAGGGGACAGACTGACGACTTTGTCATAGGAACTCACTCCCTGATTTCCGTAAATCCATAATGGCTAGAGTGATCACAGATTGGCTATGGATCTTGTTGAGGTAGTAGTACCCCTATTGACCCAATTGTTTTAGCACTGGCAAGCTTATTTCGCCGGTACCAATGCCTTTGGAGACGTTTGCCTTTCGAATGGCGACTCGAACTTCGCTATTGGTGAAAATAAGATGCGCACGCGATTTTGGCAGTTTGTATAGCCTTCTGATCACTCACCGCTTGTACTTATCCATCGTAAGATGGATTGATTTCGATCCGACGAGCCGCGATCACCGAATGAGAAATTTATACTTTGTCATTGCGCTTCGTCGTGTTGGGCGGGCGTGGATCTTACGGTTTACAAATGCTTACCTACGCCAGAGAAGCAGTGACCACCTTACAGAGAACTAGCGTTGGCCAACATGAAAATCTGTTGATGTAAGAAGAGTCATGAAAGTGCTTCCGGCTAGGTCCGAGGAAGCTTTGTTGAAGCGCGCAAGCAAAGCCGGCAGGTTTATGGAGCAAGATGTTTAAGCATTGGTGGTCGGATGCAATTATTTGCGGAGAACTTTGTATCCAGTGGTGCGTTGTTGTGTAAGACAGTCTCTTGGAACATAGCCGACTCTATCCGTAAATCCATGCAGACTCTTGAAGACGGTTATTTCCTCGATATTACTCTGGAGTCCGTTGCAGTTCATTTGTAGGATTTTCGTTTGCTTTGGGAGGCTGGTCGCTGGGCGGAGGGTGAAGGAAAAGTGAGGTTATCGACATTGGTCCTTTTGCGCTCGCCGCTATGTGCGATGCTTACTGGTGAAGGTGATTGCCAGTGTCAAAGAAGGTCAACGAATGTGGCCAAGGAGTTCTGCACCAGGGGTCGAATGAGTCACTTATTTACTCGAAACTGGCATTAACCAAGGTAATAATCGTCACTTTGCAATATATTCTGTGCTGACACAAAGAGCAGACAATGTGAGGAACCAAGAGCTGCTGCTATGCCCTCACACGGAAATTGCAGCGGGATGAAAGCGGGGTGTTGTTCAGGTGAGCTCCGCGGAACCCCTTAAGTGCTTGCTTCCACCGAAGAGTTGCGCGGTTTAGAGGCTGTAGAGGCAGCGGGTACCGCACAGATTTAAGAATAGCGGCCACATACCTTAAGTTCCATTCTCTATGCGACCTAAAAGCAGAATATCAGTTGCAGCAATTGACTCAAACCGAAGTGGGGCACAGATGGAACTGTCTCTGCCATAGGCAGCAGAAATAGGTTTCTGGTCTTTGGTTGGACTCACTGCTGGTCCGGAGAAGAAGGGTAAGGAACAAGCCTGAGCACAGGATTGAACGTTTTAACATAGAGGGTGTACATTAGGGTGATTGACTCGGTTTTTTTTAACATGTTTTCGCCGTTTTTAAATCTTTATTTTTCGAATATCGAATAAAGCGGATTTTTCATCGAGAATACAAATCTTGCGCTCTAAATAAAAGTTATGAGTTTTTCGAAGTTTTCAAGGCGTTTCCCAGTTTAAGTGATACCCCTAATTAGTTTTAAAATTGTATCCTAGTGTATTTTAGGATGAACAGCACCCGGATTCCAGCATTCGCTATCGCCAATTTTGATCGCTAAAAATCTCAAAAATAATATTGTTTGCCGAGGGGTGACCACTATTTGAAAAAAAATGGTCTGGTGTTGCAGTGAACCTCCAAGCACTCGGCTACGGCGGCAAGAGCACTACTCAAAACCGAAAAAATGTCAGAAAAATTGCTGTAAAGTGTTAAAAAAGTTAAAACAAAACCAAACGTGATTTTTTCACAAATTTATTTGTTTTACTTTTGATCTAAAAAAAACTTTGTACTTATTTTGCTTTGCTCTTTCCTAAATAAACCCAGCCAGCAAGAAAACTTACATTTTACGAACATTATGTTTCACGAGGGATTTTCGATCGGCGATATCCAGTTTCGAGTTCGTTTACGATGATTTTGCTGCCTGGGAAAGCTATCTTTGCTGTCAATAGTTTTATTGTAATTTTTGATCATAACTTCATACCAGCATAAGTATTTCACTGTATTAAAGCAATGGAAAATAAAACCGGTTTATTCGTTTTTTTTTTGTATTAATTTCAAAATTGGGTACCGGTTTTTGCAAATTTAAATTTTTCGAATATCTAGAAAACTGGTTTTGGTAAAGGGGAAATAATAATCGAAGACCCTAGTGTACATATGTACATAAATGTGAAAATACAAAAGATTCCAAAGTATTTTAGAAATAAAACACATTTTTGTTGCTGTACTCCATAATTCAAATTTAAAACGAGCTTATCACAATAGACTTTATAATAGGTTTTTCATGTAATGTTTTAAAATTAACAGAAGTATATGTACGTTAACTTTGCTACAATTTATGAACACAAATATATGTAATACTTCTATATTGGCAGTAAGCTAACTTCTCAATATGTAAGCATTCCGAAATCAAAGCGAGACAGTCTAGTACCGTGTTTGTCAATGTATCGTGTACTTGAGTGCCGTTTTTGTATATGTGTTGTGTACATGTTTATTTATAAACGAATGTATTCCTTTTCTTTCGTACGTGTTTATTGATATATCTGTACTGTAGTGTTTTCGGACGGTACTAGCTCTTACTGCCAATATAGGAGTATTACATATATGGGTTTACGCTTTTCCTGGCAGCAATTGAAATACAACATTTTTTTTACTCAAATCAATGACATAATTTTATAACTTAAAAAATATCTAAACAAGCGTTTCCATAACTATTAGATACAGAGTTACACAAATCGACAGACATTAAACTTCCGCATCGCTTGTACTCGGCAAATTTCACATATCCTCGAATACCATAAAATTTATTTAGTACTAAAAAAAAAAACGTTTATCTTCTGAATTTTTACAGCAACAAGGCGATTCCCGCCGAGCCAGATGCGACAGTGAGCGGAGCAACAGGCAACCCAGAAATACAGCAACAGAACGCAACCGAATCTAAACAAGCAACCCCAAACTCAATCAAATCTGCAGCATACTCACAAAAATCAACCGCATCTGTGCAATCAGTTACACTCGACAATTTTAACGACAAGGCTTCACGAAATAGTGCCAGCGCAGACCAAGACGATACAACTGATAACAGCTCGCCTCTACAAATGGGTGCACTACAGGATGTATGTAGCGATAATGAATCCACCAGTCCATCTCCCACGAAATGGAGAAGCGACCCAGACGTCTTACAGCTGGAAGATGTTCAGGACATAACCACTTCGAGAGTCACATTGAGTGGCAATAATACGCCGCTTCAGAAAAACGGCAGCTTGGCCAGTTTGCAAAGCAAAAGCGATAGCATTAAAACTCAGCTTGGCGATACGCCTACCGTGTTGTCACGAGCACAATCTGCAAAGTCGTTGTTGATTGAAGAAGACATAGAGGATGATAGCAGCTTTGTAGTTATGGATGAGCAGCATACTGAACGACATGAAAGTCATATTCACGGGCAAGCACTTGAGAAAAGTGCACACAGTAAAGATGGCACATCAAAGAGCGAATATGAATATACGCATGTCGCTGCAAAAATGGATGATGCCGCATGCCAATGCAATACCGTGCCATCACAATCGCAAACACCCAGCAACTCACGTCCACAATCGCAAACACGTTCGCGATCACCTACAATAGCAGAGTTAAAAATTCTTTCGCGTCGCAATTCAATGATCAAATCCATGGAATCGCTATACGAGCGTCCACCGTCGAAGCAAGAGCTGATTTACGACAACACCAGCACTGAATCAGGTTCTGCAGCAAGCTCTCAACTCAATACCACCATACCTATTAAACCACAGCATACTCCGCTAAAGCAAAAGGCGAAAACATCACACTTCTTGAAAAATCATCGTCGCATTTCGCCCGTAAAGCAAGCGATAAAAATGCCACCAGCTGAGCTCTATCCACCAACACTGCAGCGCTTCGAAAAACCTCGTGATGCCTTGCTAAAGACTTTCGATCAGCTCGACTCGAGTAACTGGGAAATTATCATGCTGGGTCTTAAATCTATGGTGCGCATGATGCGTCATCACCCAGAGCATTTGGAAAATCAAATGCATATGGTTTGCATACAGCTGACACGATCGGTGCGTAATCTGCGCTCGCAAGTAGCGCGCGCCGCATGTCAGGCTGCCACCGAACTTTTCACGCTCAAATCGAAGTGTCTGGAGCAGGAATGCGATGATTTGGTATGTGGGCTGCTGCATCGTACTGCTGACACAAATCGATTTCTGCGTGCCGATGCGACACGTGCCCTGGAATCAATGTGTGATAATTTAACGCCAACAAAAGTACTTAACATACTCACCACAAAGGGTGCACTACATCAGAATGCATTGGTGCGTACGACTGCTGCTAAACTGTTGCATCGTCTTGTGGAGCGTCTGGGCAGTGATAAGGTGTACACGATGCAGCGTGAAAATCGTGATAAATTCTTTGTCACAAGCGCCAATTTACTCTTGGAGGGCAGCCTAGAAACGCGCAGCTACGCTAAGTCAATATTTCGACTGCTCTCCAATCATCCGAACTACAACCGTCTAGTCATAGAAGTGATACCAACGCGTACATATCGGAATGTTGAGAAAACGTTGAAGAGTATACGTTAAATAATTACTGAATTAGAGCGTATATTAAAATTAGTTTTGAAGTAATATAACCAATTTGTACATACAAGTGTATTTAAATAGTTTTTTGACGATTTTTTGAAAACGAATTGCTAACTGGCACATTAGATTAATTGTGATTTGATGACAATTGTAATTACACGTACATATTTTATTTACAGTTTTAGGTTTTTAGAATATACATACATATGTAAGTAATGTACATGAATCAAGTATATAAGTAATCAATATGAATATCGCAATTTAAATTACATATATTTAAAATGTATAAGATAATCGTTTTAATGGATGCATGCAAATACATATTTATGTTTTAATAAAGATGAACTGTTATAAATGATACTCTTCGTTTTATATTCACCTCTTTACTTCTTATAGTCGTTCGTGGCGGTAAGTATAAAAGTTATTTAGTAAACCTATACAAATAAATAAATTTACGCACTAAATGACTATAATTACATTGTTAAAGTTGTGCGATAAATTTCTTATTTTATTTGCTTTTATAATTAAAACACTACAAGAGATAAAAGTTAATTTATAATCATGTATCAATTCAATTTCAAATTATACCAAATTTCTTAAATAATCTTTTGAAACGCCACTTATAATTATGCCAAGGATCCAAATTATTTTGGTTGATGGAAGTTGTGTATGTATGTATATCAGCAAGCAATGTATGTCAACGTATACTGCCCCTACCTGTGATTATCATTAACAATGTTTGTGGTATGTCTTTAATTTCCATCATTTGCAATGACACCAACTTCTTTGCCGCCATCGGCTGCCCTCTGTTATCTACGCTGCCGACGTTCATCACGTTTGTAGGGATGTGAACGGGAGTGCGAGTTTGAATGTCTTGCGCCGCGGTCATTGTCAACGTCTCGTTCGCGTTCTCTGCCACCTCTGTCTCGACCTCTACCGCTGTTACCCTTTGTCCAGTCAGGTGAATTTGTCCGAAACGGGTTTGAAAATTGCGTCGAGTTATTGTTTTCGTTTAAACTTGGATCATAAAAACTTGGATAGCTCGTACTGCGTAACATATTATTATCACCTGGGCGGGGTGTGTATCGCTCGCAATCAGTGGGCAGTGAACGTCGTTTATTGGATGCATTCGGATCTTCTTGAAGCTTAATTGTTACCATTTTCCTGTAAAACGCTAACCCCGCAAATAACCTGATAGCATAAGGCGGAGTACAACGATGTGAATAAACAACGAATCCAAAACTACGTTGACGGCCACTATTGTCTTTTGGTATCCGTACCGCTTCGACTGGCCCTGCTTGCAGGAAAACCTCATAAAGTAGATCTTCGGTGACTCGATCATCCAAATTGCCAACAAAAAGCGTGCGTAACTGTTCATCATCCTCGTCGTCTGTGTCTGCAGCATTGTCTTCCACCATAGCATGTTGTGCTAAATGTGGCGGCCGTTGACTCAAGGAGTAGCTTGATGGTGCCGACATCGCATAAAGCATTTGATTTGCTATTTGTATTGCTGCTATCTGCTGCGCCTGCCACATTTTTGTAATATTACTGAAATAATTTGTCGATTTTACTGAGAGGAACAGAATCAAATTAATTAAAAGGAATTTTCCTGACCAAACCAATGCTTGTTTTTCGATTTGTTTGCCAAAATCCACGTTAGTGCTGCAGAATGTATTTTATTTTGACGTTGAAGGTACCGAGTATTTAACAGTGCTGCCGCTGTCTCTTCAATTGAAGTTTTTCACATCACTTTGGGTGCCTTCACTTCGTCACTTAATTTTACTTCACTTTACACAAATTATATATATCTCCAAAATAATTGATTCATTTAACCAAAATCAGCAATCTTTTGCTAAAATTCTTGTTAAGTAGTATCTAAGTATGGTAAAGAAACTTTTCGCAAAAAGCTACTCACAAACGCCTAATAAATTATATCTCCGCTCTGGCATCGGTTATTTGTAATAAGTTTTGATTTTCATTTTCATATGTATAATTGTAATAAAGCGAACAGAACTGAATGGATGGTTAAAAGTACTTATTTCGTATGCACTGTTTATCTCTGCGGGCAATGAGGCATAATGGGAAATAACTAATTAGCGCATTGGCTTCTTTTATTGCAAGCAGACATGCATAAAATTCTGATATTTTATAAAATTTTAAATTTTTTACATTTTTGGGAAAATAAGTTTTTGAACCTTGTAGTGTCAAATTCCAGTTTTTGCCTCTTTCTGATTGACTGAACCAGAAAACTTTCAAATGCTGAATGGCAATTTTTTCCCCCGTTTTCAAAGATTTTTTCTGGGAAATGCTGACAGAACCATACCGTTAAAAAATATTTTCTCCTGTAAGCACGAAAAAAGGCATCACTTAAAACTTTTAGGGGAAATGCAACTCTTCACCTTGCAGCAACTCAATTTCTATGTATGTTGACAACCCTGTAATGGGCAAAGCTTCCCAACAAACATCAAAAAAATATTTCGCTAACCTTGGAGAAATTCATAGTTCTCAAGTTGATATCCAACATCATTCTCCAACTCATCTCTAACCGACGCGCAGATACGTAAAAAGTGATATGAAAACAAATTTTTTAATTATCAAGTGAAAAAGGGAAAGCTATATAAAAAAGAAAATTACCCAAAAAAATTAAATAATCTTCAAAGTATCCTTAAATAATCTTGAAAGAATAATACTAATAATTGATAATACAATCAGGTGGAGAAGGACTTGGCTTCACTTGGCGTTTCCAATTGGCGTCAGTTGGCACAGAAGAGAAACGACTGGCGTGCTTTGCTGAACTCGGCCAAAATCGCTTAGGCGGTTACAGCGCCAAAAAAGAAGAAGAAGATCTCACGATGGTCGGTTCTACGTTCACCAGATCGACCCGGTCACTCCGGCCAAGGACCATCACCTCAGCATACATCCCCGAATTTCACAATTTTTCATCATCGGAGCAGGACCTTCCGGCAACTCTGCTCCGCATTCTCCTCGCCCGAGCCGGAATCGAAAAAAACCCTGGACCTTACACGTGCAGTGTCTGCGAACTCAGAATTCACCACCGCTCTATATCGGTGCGCTGCACAAATTGCAATCGATGGTGCCATCTCAGACAGTGCTCAGGCCTCAACAGCCACAGAGAATGGCAAGCAAACTACATCGCAGCCTGTTGCCAGCCTGTAACCACCGCAACGCACAACCAGCAGCCAGGCGAACCAAACAACACCCGACAGCAACAAGCACCCCGGCAACAAAACACACATAACCTCAACTTATCACACCAAACGCAACATTACTCAGCAACGCAAATGCAATCACATAACCTCAACGTATCACACCAAATTCAACATCACACAGCAATGCAAAGGCATACCAGAGGGCAACGTACGCAATCACACCCACATGCACATCCCGCAACTCAAGAGCGGCAACAACCTAGCACCACCAACAGGCAAGTCTGGCTGTGCTGTGTATGCAACAACCGCATACATGGCAACGCCACGTCCGTTCAATGCAGTGGCTGTGAAGGATGGTGTCATTTCCGCAATTGTTCAGGCCTAAATAGCACACGGGACCGGTTACCCAACTATCTGGCTCCCTGCTGCACCATACCCAACAACAATCTGCAACCACCAACACCCTCGCCCACTCAGCAAGCTAACCCCACGTATTTGCAACCTCGAACGCCAGAGCGAGCAACTACACATCAGCCAGACCAGCAATCTGAAAGCCACCACAGACTAAATGAACAACCCCAAATTCGGATCTGGACATGCACGGTATGTGCAACCCAGATCCGCGCCAACGTAGCATCCGTTCAATGCAACAGGTGCGAGGGCTGGTGTCACTTCCGCAGCTGTTCGAGGCTGAGAAGGCTACGCGACCACTCCAGCGCCTACGTCGCCCCCTGCTGCTCCCGGCCACCAAACACGACCTCGGCGGCCACACCACACACCCCCGCCATACCGCCCCTCCAAACAATACCACCTTCACAACAAAACCAGTCTCCACTTACACCGGCGGCCCGAACAAACCAACCTAGTACCATTGCCATTATGCACATCAACATCAACGGCCTCCAAGGCAAAATCCCAGAGGTGACCGACTTCATGTCGAGGCATAACATCAAAATCGCGGCAGTACAAGAAACAAGGCTCCGCAGCGGTTCTAACCTTCTCACCTGCGACGGATACAACGTAATCCGCAAAGACCGCCTACGCGACAGAGGAGGAGGCATCGCTTTTATCATCCACCACTCAGTACAATATAGAAGCATCACGCCTGCAATCGACAGCGCCGACCTCTTCATCGAATGCCAGGGTATAGCCGTTACTTCAGGACACACCGATCTGAAAATCATCAACGTCTACATCCCACCCATCACCAGTTGTACGCCAGGATATCGTCCAGATATCAGCCCCCTACTCATCGGAGATAACACGCTAGTGATAGGCGACTTCAATGCCCATCACGAGCTCTGGCACTCCAACCTCGGCAACGACCAACGGGGTACAGCGCTGTCAGAGCAAATTGATGACTCCACCTTCTGCTGCCTGAATGACGATGCCCCAACGAGACTCACAGACACTTGCAGCAGCTCGCCTGACTTATCTATCGCAAGTGCAAACTTAATCAACTGAACCACATGGCGAGCCATGATCTCGTTGTCCTCCGACCACCTTCCCATCATACTATCCATTGACCGCCCCAACGACTTTGTTTGCTCCGAACGCCGTACCTATGTCAACATCAAAAAGGCCAACTGGGACGGCTTCAGAGACTACGTGAACACCCACATAGGTGCCCTACCAACTCCACCAGACGCTCGCATAGCCGAGCGTAAATTCCGCACGGTCCTAAACGCGGCAGCTGCCCGCTTCATCCCAGCCGGACGCATACCGGAGATCCGACCAGGCTTTCCGACCGAAGCGGCAAGACTCGCTGACGTCCGTGACCGAACCAGGCGAGCCAATCCCGAAGATCCTAGCATCAAGGATCTTAACGCTGAGATCAAGCGCCTCGTAAACAACCACAAGCGAAATAAATGGTGGGAGCACCTCAAATCATGCAACCTTCAAGAGGGCGTAAGCAAGCTATGGACTACTGTAAAGTCCCTCTCGAATCCGACGAAGTATAACGACCACACGGCCATCAAATTTGGCAACGAAATTCACACCGACTCCAAGAAATGCGCGCGTGAATTCTGCCGACAATTTATTGCACACCCTGCGAGGAGCATAAGCCAACGCAGCACACTCCGCAAAGCACACAACATCCGAGCAACTGACACACCACCAGCATTCACACCCAACGAAGTACAAGACGCGATTCGTAAGGCCAAGGCATCGAAATCGGTCGGCTCAGATGGCATCTCCATGCTGATGCTAAAGCAATTGGATGCCCCGGGAGTCGAATACCTCACCAATCTATTAAACGCCTCACTAGCCACACACACCATCCCAGAGATATGGAAAAACGGGCGAGTAATCCCCTTGCAAAAACCTGGGAAGAACGCGGAATTAGGTGAATCCTACAGACCGATCACACTCCTCTCCCCGGTGGCCAAAACCCTAGAGACGCTACTCCTCCCGCAACTGACTCAACACCTGCATCTTGCCTCACATCAGCATGGATTCAGGAAGCTACACAGCACCACCACTGCATTAAATACCATCACGGCGCAAATAACCGACGGTTTGAACCAAAAGCGCCCCTGCGCCCGCACCATCCTAGTGGCACTAGACCTATCAAAGGCCTTCGACACCGTTAATCATGCAACACTTATAGAAGACATCATCTCGTCCACCCTACCGCCGCACACAAAACGTTGGATTGTTAGTTACCTCTGCGGGAGGCAATCATCTGTTGTATTCAGAAACAAAACATCAAAGCCACGTAGGATTAAGCAGGGTGTACCACAAGGCGGGGTACTATCACCGATCCTGTTCAACCTATACATAGCGAAACTCCCACCTCCACCTCAGGGAGTCTCCTTAGTCTCATACGCGGATGACTGTTCCATCATGGCAACGGGCAACAACATCGACGGCATGTGCACACTGCTCAACCGCTACCTCGAGGACGTGTCCCGATTTTTCACAGCGCGCAGCTTACAAATCTCGGCCGCTAAGTCAACAGCTACACTCTTCACCACGTGGACAAAAGAGGTGAGGCTCGATCTGAACGTGTTCGTTGGCGGAGTCAAGATTCCGACAGTCAACCACCCAAAGATACTAGGCGTCACGTTCGACAGTCTCATGTCCTTCTCGGCACACACCACCACAGTTTGCAACAAACTGCGAAGTAGAAATAAAGTCCTCAAGTCGCTCGCCGGCAGCACTTGGGGAAAAGATAAAGAAACTCTGCTTGTGACATATAAAGCGATCGGCCGGTCCGTTGCAAACTATGCCGCCCCTGTGTGGACAGTAGGCACGAGTGACACGCAGTGGAAAAACCTTCAGACATGCCAAAATGCCGCTCTACGAACCGCGACAGGATGTCTCCTTATGTCCTCCGAACAACACCTACACGACGAGACTTCAATGCTCCGGGTAAAGGATCACAATATGCTGCTGTCAAAACAGTTCCTGCTAGGCTGTCACAGAACAACTCACCCAAACTACAGTCTGACATTGAGAGCAGAACCACCAAGACACGTAAGGAGACACCTCAGTCATCTAGAAGCAGACATCGACCAACATCTTAATTCACCACTGAGCCGCGAGGCATACCTTGAGGGAATCAACAACCTGCATCGCGAAGCAGTCATCTCCGCTACACGAGGACGCCACGAAAACATAGTCCTCGGTGGCCGACCGCCTCCCATCGATATGAGCGAACTCCAACTCCCGCGCGAAACCAGAACCACGCTAGCTCAACTCAGATCTGGCTGGTGCAGCCGCTTAAATTCATACAGAACCAGATTAGACCCAGAGATCGCTGACACCTGCCCAGCATGCGGAACTGGTCCACACAACACCACACACTTGTTCGCATGCCCTACATATCCCACCCATCTGACACCCGAAGCGTTGTGGACTCAACCTATCGAGACTGCTCGCTTCCTGGGCCTAAGGTTGGAGGAGTCAGATGGGGAAGATGAATAAACAACCAACCAATTCGGGGACTACGTGCTGTTACAACAACAACAACAACAACAACAAGAAGAAGAAGATAATACAAGAGGAGTAATAAAATGAAAAATTAATATTTAAATTAATCTATATATGTCGTTTCAATCAAAAAGGTGCAAGTTATTTTACTATTTCAATTTCAGTATTTCAATAATATGTTTGAGACCAACTGGAGAATTAAATTGGAGTTGATGTTGGGAACTAGTATTTTCTCAACTTTAGAAACAGTCCTTTTTTCATACAATGAAAAATGTCCTTTTTGTTGAGAACGCTATGATCCTCCACTTGAGGTACTATTGAGAAATGTTGGAGATTTGAGAAATACCTTAATTCTCAACTTAACCTCAAGTTGAGCTCAAACCTAAATCTTTGTTGGGAATTGTACCACTAAATTCAACAGCCGAAGAGTGATCGGATTTTAAAAAATGCTGTACGGTAAAATCTGGAAAAAAATGTGGCAGATCTCTGGGATTTTGATCAAACTTTGTACAAAGATTACAAAAATTCTGCAAAGCTTCACCTAAATTGCAAACTTTTTAATTACTCTAAAAAAATTTAATTTTAGTATAATAAAGTGCAAGATTTTTCCTTGACAGTGTAAAGTAGTTCCTCCATATCAAGATATTTGGGGTGTTCACAGTTCGTTCCAAATAGTGTCTGAAAATGTAGACGTCTACATTTTAAGACGTTTTCTAACCGTAAAATCTGTGGTGTTGTTGTTTTCCATACAAAATTGGAAAACGACGCCGTCTACATTTTGTCACACTCAAAGGTATGTTTTTTACGCGTCTACATTTTGCAACCTCGCAGCAGGGTTGCATTATGGCAATACTAATCACATTTTTTTTATTCATTGGGCACGTTTTTTGTATTTGCATTTAATTTGAGCGCAATTTCTGATGAAAAGAAACAAATCAAGGAAAAGAAATAACAAATATTAGGAATTGGTAATTAAGTTAAATAATTACAATATTTCAGAAACAAAATCGAAAGGCGATATATAAAAAATGCACGCAAAGAGGAAATGTCTGGCAACATCAGCAAAGTTTTGAGACGATTTTGCGACGACTGCTAGAAAGGGGTGCTCACAGTTTGATGCTAAAGATGTCTCAAAATGTAGACGTCTACATTTTCAGACACAATTTGGAACGAACTGTGAACACCCCAATTGTTCGAACATATTTTGAGAGATTTCCGCAACCTTGCGGAGTGCTGCCAGCTTTTTTTATCACATCACGAAGTAGCGAACAAATGTTGCACGTTCCAGACACAGCTAATTGGGACTTGCCGATTTTGACAATTCTCAAGTAAAAGTAAAAAACGCCTCAGAAACTTTAGATGCACTTAAATTTGCTAATACTTTTACAAAAATGGCCGTTTTTAACATTTTCGCTATTAATTCTTTTTTATAAATTATATATTTTGCAATTTAACACAATAAAACCACGTTTCCTGTCGAAAAATTTATTACTGAGAAGATTTACTACTTTACAGTTTATTTTATCCTCCCATTCGGCTTTATTTACTTATATTTGAAAAATGTCATCGTCGCCGCGAATGCGGAGCCCTGTATTCTATCATTCTTGTTACCATATAGTGTTTAGTTTTGGACAATTTTTGCTCTTAAAATTAAGATAATTATATTAAAATGCTCAAAAACGCGAATATGTGGTAGATTTCAGACCTTGAGTGGTAGATGTGGTAGATGCTCAAAAAAAGTGCCAGATCTACCGCAATGTGGGGTTAAGTCCGATCACTGCAGCCGAACGTTCTCTTAGTACGGTGACCAGATTTCTGTGGCCAAAAGTCGGGACATTTCTAAATCATCGAATCCGAACATATACTACTTTTATACGTAAGCTATTTGCAAATAAAAATAATTTGCAAATACCTAAGTCACTGTTTATTCGATGGTGAAAAATTCTTTTTTAATATTGCCTGATTTTAAAAACCCAATAATATGTCCATCGAAAAAGAAAATAAAA
Source organism: Rhagoletis pomonella (assembly GCF_013731165.1). Lineage (NCBI taxonomy): Eukaryota > Metazoa > Arthropoda > Insecta > Diptera > Tephritidae > Rhagoletis > Rhagoletis pomonella. Next base: position 38,393 of record NW_023459479.1, on the reverse strand, counting down.
TTAAAAATGGCAAGGTCTTGATTATAAAAAGGCAATAAGATGACCATCGAGAAAGAAAATAAACCTAAGAATGGCGGCGTCTTGCGCTTATTTGCAAATAGTACCACTAATCAAAACTTATTTGCGTGATTTAGTTATTTACAAATAAAAATTTAACTCAGCGTTTATACGGCAAAGTTTACTATTTTGAAAATTGTTATTTGCAAAAAATACGTGCGTATAAACGTAGTAATAGTACAATTTCGTTTTTAGAGAACAAAATTTTTTAAAATTATCGCAAAACCTATAAACACACTGTATATACGCGAGAATGTTAATAGGGAAAAGACTTTTTCTCAAGTTTTGGCTACTTTTCTTTGTTTAAGAAATGTTTATTATTTTTTTATGAAAATATTACTATTTAAAAAAAATGTAAGTCAAAATTCAAAACTTTATAGAACATTCATAAAAATTCGACGAATTTTAACAAATGTTGATCAAAATTGTAAACATTTTAATCAGGCGCCTTACTCTGTAGTTCGAATCCATAGTAAGGCGTTCGAATAGAACTTCTTTTTGATTCGAACTACAGAGTAAGGGCTCAGATTTTCTAAAATTGTGCAGTTTTGTAGCCCATTAAATTTTAGTACAATAAAGTTTGAAGTTGTACCCTTGATTTATGAAAATTTTTTGTTCGCACATTTTCTTCCATCCAGATTTTTTTCCACAAAAAAATTTACCAAAAATCAACGGTACTCATGTTTCTAAGAAATCTAATTAAAAAGCTCAAAATATTGATGAATCTTTGTCGAATTTCGTACATTTTTGTACAAAAATTTTGGAATTTGTATGTACCACAATGTACTGATTAAAAGTTCTACAGTTGAACGCCGTAGTCTCATGTGGGCTTTGAATTCACTTTCGTTGTCACCTTCAACGACTTCACCAAAGTTCTCACGTTTGCTGCTTTCTTCTCGTTCCGGTTCATCAAGGCTTGAGGAAGATTCGGAGCTGGAGCTCGAAGGCAAGCTATTTAACATCCCCAAGATACCAGCACTGCCGCCAATGAGCTCTTCCTCATTTTTTAAGTATTGGGAAATCTGAAATTTTATTTTTGACTAAATAGATGATAATAACCAAAAAGAGCACTTTGTTACCAAATCTAGTCGCTCGTTGTCCATTTTTGTGTTTTTATTATAAATTCTGCTCAATTTTCTCTAAATAATTGCAAATATGTATGCACATAAATTTCTTGTTTTGGTTACTTTATGAACTGTCACATAACTCGGTGCTTCCAGGCAATTCATTAAGTGCTTCCCAACAAATGTCATTTGTGCCAGCTCATTTTCAGTACTTCCAATCTAATTTATTTATGCCAGTTATACCCGATTTACATGATTCAAGTACTTGAAAGCAATTCTTGCTTATTCTCTTTTGTGTTTTCTATTTGCTTTTACACGTTTCAATTCTGTTGAACTCAAGTTTTTGGTTCTTTAAATGGGAAGCAACGAAAATGCCAAAAGCAAAGCAAGAAAGTGGAAACGACTTGACGGTACAGACGCATGTGTACTCGTCCCTTTTCTTCTCACCCCCTCTCTTCCACATGCGAGCAGAATTGAATTCAATACTTGAACTGTGTAAAAGCAGTCTTACACGTTCTTTTCGCCATTCGCTAACTGTTGGCGAATCGATGACGGCTAATAAAACGCAACCAAAGATCATAGAAAACAAGGATGCTGGCTATGTTTATGGCTCCCTTATATTCTATGTCCTTTGTGATAACGAAAGTGCTGCCGCAAAATCGGAGGACTCATGCGTCCCGACTTACGAAAAATATTCATCGGGCCAATTTTCTCAAAATCGGTACTGTCACGTCAAAATCGGTACGAGTGGTCACCGTATCTATCAGTGGAAATACTTTATAAAGGTGTTCTCACACGATATGTATTTGCATCTGTAAATGTGACTTTATCAATACATATGTAATTGCGTATGTCAGTCAAATTCACAGTCTTTATTTAACTATTTAAAAATACGTTCTTTGAAAACGAAATAATCTAATCTCAGATGATTCTGTTTGTATGTCAGATGAAAATAGAAACATTTCTTTTTCGAATGTATGTGCATCTGCTTTGTACAGAAACATATCTAATTTGCCATTACACGATATGTTCACATTTCCATATATAAAAAGTGGCATGTACACATGCAAATACATATCGTGTAAGAACACCTTAATACATGTAAGTTAGATTTAGACTTTGGTTCTTAGAAAAAAATAACTAGGAAAGAAAAGCAAAAATAATAAGGCGCCCTTTTTTCGTCAATGACCCCTTTTTTGCGACTTTCTGAAAATTTTCAACGGCAAGACCGATTGCAATACCTCTAGTTCGATATACAAGCCATGGTAGCGTTGCATAAGCCAATATAATTATGTTGGTTAAGTCTTTCATACAAAATAAGCTAAAAGCCTAAATTTCTGGTCAAAGAAAACAGGCCTATTAATAGATACTAGTGAACCCGCATGGCGTTAAACCACCCAAAACTAAATTTCAAAAACTTAAAAAATATTCCAAATGTTAGTCAGAGTTAAAAGGGATCCGAGTGCCAGTGAAGAGCAGTCTGGCATAGGCCATGTTTTTAGTTTCATCAAATTTCAAATCACCCTATATCGATGAAAAAAAAGTTATTAATTAAAAAAAATAATAAAAACTTCACCACACATCTACAGGTGAGGTCTTTAATTTGACCACTCATCATGAAAAATCCTCCTAAATAATTGAATAATTTGAATGTATCTTTTTAAATACGTAGCATCCCTCTTCAAACATTCCAGATGGTCAAATTGTATGGTCGGTGTTATGCAGACAAACTTTTGTGTGCCAAATTAAATGGCGGCTGCTTAGTTTGCTCGGAGGTGGTTATGTCGAGTTTGGCACTGGGATGCACGTTCATTATGGTTTTCATGGCTATTGCCAACACGAAATGAGAATTTCAGATGTACATAACGCGCACAATTTAAAATTTTTGTATATGACAACACCGAATTTGCTGCAGTTTGACCAAACAAAATTAGTTTGCTGTGAGAGTCGCCAAACTCGCTCTCTCCGAATTTGCTGCAACAACAATTGCACGCAGTTTGCCAAACAAATTTTCTGCATAACACCAACCTATGTGGACGGGCCTTAAGTGAAAATGGGAGCATATCTATGTTTTAGTTGGCAACTACGCTTGCTTGACATTGAGCTAAGCAAAGGCACAAACCAAACGATAACTTTGGCACAGGGTAACGCAGATTCTCTGATTGAAATATGAAAGCAGGGTGCTATGACCGAAGTCCCATGAACTACCATGATCCAACTACACAAGATCTGACAAGATGAAGCAAAAGAAAAAAGTAATTTTCTGGCTGACGTTTGTAATCTCAGCGCCATGTTATTTTCTTTGAAAAGTAAACAAAGAATATGAAGACGAAGCGCAAAAAAAAATGCAAGCAATTTTGCAGCACATGTTTGTGCTAACAAAATTATTGTTTTGTACGTGTTTTTGCCATCAATCACCGCACACTTCATTTTAATTACATTTGCACAAAAAATTTATTGAACATCGCTTAAAAATCAATGAAATAAACCACCGACAAAATACACATAAAGAAAGAAGCAAAACAGAAATAGCAAGCTTCAAAATTACGAACGTCACACACTTTTTTCTCAATTGCTATTACAAATGGCTGCTTCTCAACCGGTACGCTTGCATCTTCATCGCCAGGAGCACCATTAGAACCTTCTGCCCTCAGATTCTTCATCGCCAGGAGCACCACCAGTACCCTCTACCCTCAGCTCCTTCATCGCCAGGAGCACCATGAGTACCTTCCGCCCTCAGCACTTTCAACGCCAGGAGCACCTTCAAAGTGTAGGTCCAACTTGTCAAATTTTGCAAAGTTGTAAGAAAACTTAATTTTTCTGAACCACCATAAATTATTTGCAACTGTTAATATATATCAAAAGAAAGGTAAACCGATTACCTTTCTTTTGATTATAACACCGTTAAAACTGCTTTACGTTTTCATAAAAACTTTGCAACTTTTGTAAACAGCTATATATAAGCAGTGGAAAAGTGGTAAAATTTTGCAAAGTTGTAACAATACAGATTTTTTCTGAACCACCATAAATTATTTGCAACTGTTAATATATATCAAAAGAAAGGTAAACCGATTACCTTTCTTTTGATTATAACACCGTTAAAATTGCTTTACGTTTTCATAAAAACTTTGCAACTTTTGTAAACAGCTATATATAAGCAGTGGAAAAGTGGTAAAATTTTGCAAAGTTGTAACAAAACAGATTTTTTGTGAACTAGTGTAAATGATTTACAACTGTTAATATATATCAACAGAAAGGTAAACCGATTACCTTTCTTTTGATTATAATATTGTTAAAATCGCTTAACTTTTTTATAGAAATTTTGCAACTTTTGAAACCGTCTATATATAAGTCGAAAAAACGCAATCAAATTTTGCAAAGTTGTAATGAGACTGAATTTTTGTGAACCATTATAAATGATTTGCAACTTTTAATATATATCAAAAGAAAGATAAATCGATTACCTTTCTTTTGATTATAATATTATTAAAATCGCTTAACTTTGTTATAGAAATTTTCCAACTTTTTAAACATCTATGTGCAAATGAGTAATACTAATAATAAGAAATTAAGCCAGCGCATATGTATGTATGTAAAAATATATTTATTAATGTTAATTTCAAGGTTTATTCATAATATTGGTTATTAAGTATGTATATTATGCATTTTGAAAATAAATTTTGCAAAATAAAAAAACATTTTAGGATTTTTTATTTAAAGTTTCTAAGGTTATTTTGAATTCGCTGTGAAGAGAATGCAACCCTGAGCTGGCAGAAGGGGGCAATGCTAGACTAGTGCAGCTATATGTTTTCCTTACGAAGTATCTGAATGAGTGCGACAGTGATGCCGGCTCACACGTACAGGGGGAAAGTGGTGACAATCTGACACCCCAATACAAATGTCACCAGTTTTGAAGTGACCGAAACCCGCGGTTTCACCAGATTTTTCACCACTTTTGGCAAGAATGATGATAGAAATGATAGAAACAAAGGTTTATTTACAAGTTACCACAACTGTCAAAATCGGCGAAACCAAAGTAGCGGTACCACTGACGGCGCCACCTTTGTTCGCTGCACCGTGCACTTTTGGCTGGCAGGGTATACAGTTATTTTAAAAACAATAAGAATAAGAGGGTCTAGTAAACACGTTGTTATTTTAGCATTTAACATAACAATACATACTTTTAGTAAATTTTCAAAAATGGAATTAAGAAATACAAAGCTCAAGGAGTACAAAACTTATTTAATTAGTGAGTTGAATATAATAGCACTCATACAGTCGCCTCTAGTTTTTTTTTTAACTATTTATATTTTCGCATCGACATGATAAAAGGTTTAGGGCTCTATGAAGAAGGAATGAAATTAGAAGAAATGAAGCAAGTGATGCAAGCACTGGAGGAATCGCAGCTGGAATGTGAGACGGCTTTCTTTGAAAGCGATCTTGAGCATGCTCGGAAGGTACAACGCTAACATTAAACACAATAATAGTAAAAAAATTAAACAAATTCATATCCCAGGAAAGCGAATTGGAATATGTCCAAATGCATTGCGATGCTCATTCTTCTACAATGATTATGCAGGCAAATGAAGTGCATAACGAAAATATAGTTAAATCGGTAACGCACTGGTAAGATTTATTTCAATACGTAACGTGCAAGTAAACTATTCATGTATGTATTTTGTTGTTGTCTTTAGCCACAATACTCCAATGCATAGTTTTCCAAACTCCGATACATCACCATTTAGCAGCCCAGAAATAACTGCGAAGAAATTAGTTGTGGAAGCTATAGTACATCACGAACTAAATTGGAGTCCACCACGGAAGAATAATAAAATAGATGAGTGTTTTAGACCTAAATGCTTAAATAGTAGCTACAACAATGGAAATACCGAAAAACGTAAGGTAGTGGAAAATGAAGTTGTTGTTTTTGGGGCTAAGCGATCAAAACGTCCGACTACCTCGTCCCCCAAAACTTTTGGAAGAAGTGATTCAGGAATTCACCTTGATTTAAATTTAGAGGATATTGATAAAAGCAACGAGCACTACCAATCGGATCCTTCACTTTAATATTTTTTAATAAGTACATGCGATATTTTTCATTATGAAGAAAACTTTTGCCGTAATGGTTCCGTAATGGTAAAAAGAATAAAGTATTGAATATTTTTTATTATTTCGTTAAGAATAATTACCTACTCAATTATTTTTATTTTTGACTTTAACCAAAGAACGTAAATGTATAAGAAGAGACAACTCGTTAC